>NC_136483.1:80779404-80896904 GCF_053919585.1 Euprymna scolopes
CGATCCACAACTCGCATGTCGCCAGATCAGAAGCACGGGCGTGTGATTATGAAATCCTTCCCTATACTCCCGACTCTCCTGGCCTTGAACCCTCCGACTTTCACCTCTTCCCAGCCATGAAGTTGTTTTTTAAAGAAAAGCGTTTCCCAGATGATGTAGCCTTGATTTCTGAAGTCACGTCGTGGTTGGAGGACCGACCTGGGGTGTTCTGCAAAAACGGTCTCCAGAGCTGTATCAAACGATGGGAGAAATGCATAACTCTGGATGGTTCCTATGTAGAGAAAGACTAATAACTGTGCCAAGTTTCGTTGCTCTACTGTTATGGGTTATGGGAAGGGGGTCAGGAGTATTACTTATTGCACGCCCCTCGGAAGTATAAATATGAATACCTGAATTGATCAGCAGAAAAATCTGAAATATTTTATAAATAAAGCAAATAATAAGATGGTAAAGAACAAACTATTCGAATGAATATTCGATTGCAAAACTATTCGTTTTAACCTCACGAAAATTCAATAGAGATGTTGATAAAAGAAAACATTTCATACCTCATATTTACACACGAATGAGAATAGCATTTCAAATCTGATAGTGACAGATCGATCACTTGTCTAATAGTCTTTAATAGAGATTCGTATTTCTTTCTAAAATAAGATGCGTCCATTCATTCTTCGCATTTTGTGAAGAAAATAATATTTCAAACTGACACGTTTGCACCTGTAATATACACGTGGGACACACTTATAAATATTATACGGTTGTTGCTAGTAAATCAATATTGTCTGTGATGAATGCATAACAAGAATTACACCCAAATGCCAAACAGTGTTAGTATTTATATTGTTATTATGGAAGGCAGAACAACCATTTTAATTTCTAAGACTTTCGTAAAAAGAAGATAATTAATTCGGAAATACATCAAAATATTGACTATTTTATCATGTTGTCTTACCAATATAGCGAGCTTATGTTAGTTTTCTTAAACAATTTATCATTTCTGACTTAATCACTAATGAACGTGTTATTTTCATAAACGAAATCATGACAGACCGATTTTCTGATGGACGCAGACTATTCCGTTACGAGGACGCATCTAGTAATATGATGAATAGCAACATTTTTAAAGTAAAACTAAAACTACAACATTTACAAGTAGGCCTCTTAGACTTGTCCATAATAATCTTTAGAATTATAATTTTTTTAATTACATGTTTACTCCAAATGAGGCACAGTGCCACTTTGATGTATGGTGCTAATATCAGGGACATGCGTTGAAGGGATACTATGTAGGAGCTGAGCAGCAAGATGTCTGCTCACATTATACTTAAACTTCTACATGTCAGTACATTTGGGGAAGCAGAAACCCGGAAGGGAGTTCCAATGTCTGCCAGTTTTGGGGAAGAAACTATTAGAGTAGAAGGCTTCCTTACATCTAGAGATCTCTACTGTGTAGTGGTGGGGGTTGCTGCTTGTCAGGTTGGTCGGGGTATTTACGTCGAGGGGCTACAAAGGCATAGTTCGTCGGAGTATCCACCACTTAATTCTTGTAAAACCGGCAGAAGAATGCAACATTTCGTCAATGGAATGAAGTATTTTCTGGAAAGTATACTTAGCCATAGCAATTAGTGGTTGAGAAAGTTTCTTGTAATTTTAAGAAGAAACAATCTTAGTCTTAGCCGCATTGAAAGTTACCATCCACTTTTGACCCCATTCCATTACAGATTGGAGATTTTTCTCTAGTGTTTCCGCCATTGTCTTGGATAAGTGTTCATTTATTTAATTTGAAATTATGGAAACATCCAGGCCTTTCAATACGATTTAACAATAATAAATTTTCCTCTAAATATTCGAGAAATACCCAAAACTTGAGAGATGTTAACAATTGCATTTTCTGCTTTTTTTGTTATGATGTTGTCATTTTATGCTGCGAGATAGATGTTGCTGATTTGTATCAAAATCGCACATCAGGACAAGACTAAGGATTTTGTTTGATTTAGAAAAGCATTGCTTATTTACGACAACCACATCGCATCAACCGAAAAAGACGTTCACTTCAGAATAGCCAAGGCTTAGAGTGCATTTAATCTGCTGAAATATGCAAATCTGCCTCCTCGGAAAAGATCGAGAAAAACTATTTTAGAGCCGTAGTGGAGACGGTGCTGCTTTAGGGTTAACCAGCATGGACTCTATGTAAAAAAAAAAAAAAAAAAAAAAAACTTGAAAGTAATCGAACTTATACTAGAATGCTTTAGGTTTAAACTTAAACTGGAAAACACACCCAACCATTGGCCATCTGTATGGTTGACTAGGATTTCTTCTATAATAAAAGAAAGAGTAATACGCTATGTCGGACATTGCTACAAAAGAAAAAAAAACTGAGGTCGTTAGTCATGTGACACTGTGGGATCATAAACACAGAACTGCTAAATTAGGAAGACCTATCAAGACGTACGCAAGGTTATTGACAGAAGACACTGGCTTATTGAATATTTTTCTAAGGCTATGGAAGATAGAAAACTGTGGAGGGAAAAAGGTCAATTTGGTCCAGGAAACCCGCTTGATATGATGATACTTACTGTGAAAATCTAAACACATTGCGAACCCTTTGCGATGCAATACTTTTAAAAACTTTAGTTTATATATTCGGGAGTAAACCATAACTTCAGATATATTATGAATTATTATATTACTGAGGATGAGATTTATTCCCTAGAATTTCGATAAAATATTACATTTTAACAGCTCGTATGTTTTGATATTTTCAATAAAACGTTTTCATTTTATTGATTGATCTACTTTCATGTATTGCCCGGGGTTTAATTAAAACGCCGATCAGAAAGGTTGCTGTAGTGAAACTGATAATGATGCAGACTACTGATCGAATTAGAATGAAGTCAATTCTAAAGCAGCATATTCGTTTATGGATGTTAGCAATCTTCGCGTGGTCCATCCTGTAAATCCTTTATTCTAGGCCAAATACCAACAACCGAATCAAATTGGTCAAAACATCGTAGAATGTTGATTCATTTGAATCTACATGTTTTATACATATGAGCTCATTTACCGCAATTGTTAGAATGATTGCTAATAGATCAAAGTTCTGGGTTCAATACCCAGTCGAAAGTACTAAAAAATATTACATTATACCTCATTGCAAACAACTCAGCATTAAAGAGGATAATCAAAGTTAAGTATAACAATTCAGGGATAAGTGTAGCGTTTTTAATTGCATTTCCAACGGCCTTGAGCTTATCCTGGGTTATCATCGATCCATTTATTTTTATTATTATGTGTCTGATATTTGCTCTGTACTCGAAAGTAATGTTTTTTTTCCTTGTTTTTCTACCCCTAGAATAAAGTAAATCGCCGCCGGACATAAACGCAAACCCCACTGTGTTATTTTGTAAAACTAATAAAATCTCATTAAAACTATTAGATTTTTCTGGTACAATTGCACTTCTCTTTAACTGTTTAGTTAAGTTTATTAAACCTGCTCAATTTTGTTGTTGGCATTGCTTTCCCAGATTAATTTTGAGAATACTCATGTAACATAGTAGAAACTAAAGTAAGTAATAATTTTGTTAGCTTGTGTGACTCTTGTTAAGGATCACATTAGTACATGCCAGTAAAATCTAGTTGCAAACAGATTTTTACGCAGAGACTAGCGACTTAAAGAAGCTTGGGGGGGGGCAACAGGTCGAACTATAGTCGAACAATCAGAATATGATGAATAAGTAACGCTTTCTGACAAGAGAAAACTTACATTTGAAGTAGTCTCGCTCTGGAAACCCTCAGTAATGTGGAACACAGCCAAGTCATGTAGAACCATTTAAGGCGAATGTCACTTTGATGTCTGCGCGTCTGCGTTACTTAGTCTCTTTTTTGTTCTTTCTCTCTCTCTCTCTCTCTCTCTCTCTCTCTATATATATATATATATATATATATATATATATATATATATATATATATATATATACAGGGTGAGAAAAAAAAAACGGGCCCAACTCTAATTAGGCCCCGTTTCTTAGTGTTTTGTCCGAATGAAATGAAACTTTGGTCATAACTAGTTTATTATATTCAAAACATCACATCAAAACACTAGGGTCTTTGGCCTTTTTTTCTCCGTTCTACAGCATATGTTCTAGATGGTCTCCATTTAACTATTGTTTTTTTGGGTCACCCTATATATATATATATATATATATATATATATATATATATATAAAAGTGAAAGTGTCTGTTTGTCTGTGTGTCTGTTTTTCTGTGTGTGTACATTTCCATACGCAATAACACTGTCAATTTTAAGTCTACAGACTCGAAATTTGATATATAGGGTACTGAGATTTGGGAAAATCGATGTGCCCGGATTTCGGCCAGAAATTTGGCAATTTAGGGGTCAAAGTTTAACGATTTTACTTTTGAAAACTCTACCAAACTCCTCCGACAATTTTTGGTCTAATCACTTGAAATTTTAGATATAGGTTTCTCGGACATGGATCTAACTTAATTACTTAATTTTAACCTAAAACAATAAATTTTAAGGGGTCATAATAGGGGTCAAAATTTAAAAAATTGACCGCTTTTTTTTTAACTCTACATACACCTTCAAATACCCGGGCAACGCCGGGCTGAAATGCTAGTATATATATATATATCTGTCTGCTTCTCATAAGTATATTCTCTCCTTCAAAATCTTAAAGACCGCAGCAAAGTCTACTTGTGTTTTTTATGCATGAGTGGTTTATTTGTCTAGTTTAAAATGCTATGCGATCGACAACCACTAGATGATAGATCACACATTAAACTACGAAATGAATCAGAGACAGTGAACAAAACAAAATGACCAACACATAAACACCCGCATGCATGCATTAAAAAAAAACATTTGACATAACACCTACAAGAGTGATGTGTTTGATTGGATCTAATATATCAGATCTTAGTTGTTCCTTCTTATCTCTAAAGATAATGAATTTCCCGTGCTATGTGCATTTTCTATTGAAGCAATAATTGTACACCCACTAACTGATGTCGTGTGTAGTACAATTACGAATTTTTTTATTAGATAATAAAAAGAATCTCACCCTAAATAAGAAAAGAAAAAAAAACAGATAAATCTATATATTTAACAATATGTTAACAATGTAACCTGGAAATATCTAAAATATACTTAGATGAATTCAAGAAACAAAACAGTTTTAATTATATTGTATTGTTATTCATTTTCTATACTATTAGTTAACAAAATGTGCACATGGGGACATACATTATAACATGGAAGAAACTCCACAAAAAAAAAAAAAAAGAAACAGATGTAACAATTTTTAAAACACTTGCAAGCCTTTAAAAATAACGGTGTATATTCACATTGCTGGGGAAAATAGGATTTTCGCATGTTCGGAACCCAATTGGGGGGAAAACCCTAAAAAATGTTGCACAAGATCTCGTGCAAATCTCAAATAAAAAAAACATTATTTGAATTTTAGATTGTTCAGGAAAACGAGATTTGTACGAGATTTTGTAATATATCTATATGATTCCAATTTCGGTTATAAAAACGATGAGTATCGGCTGAAGAGATTAGGGTATCTTACATGGTCTCCTATTATCAGATTTGAAACCGACGGAACCGATGACTTATCTCATCTCTATTTTCGTAAATAAAAAATGAATAATTTTTTTTTTGAACTTTTCCTCATTACTAAGTATGTATATAATTTTCCCTTATAACTAATATATATATACTTTTTCTTTCTAATTATAACTATAACTATAACGATATATATCTTCTTCTATAATATAAAGCTGAACGTCTGTGTGTGTGTGTATGTGTGTATGGTTGACTATTAAAAAAACTGATTATATATAATAATAGAAGATGTATCGAGACACAGGAATGGGTATGTTTGATCTGGCAGAACGGTGGTTCATTAAAATTGTGGGGTCTGCGTTCGCGCCTGGTCAACAAAGTATGGAAATAAAAAATTAAAAAATTAAAAAAAAAACGTTTACAAGTGTTTTTTATAGAGATGTACATAATAATACTTTGATAAGTATGTTTTAACTTAAATAGGGATGGTATAATAAAATTGTGGGGTCTGCGTTCGCGCCTGGCCCCCATAGAATGGAAATAGGCAAAAACTTTAATAAATAGTTTTCATATCTAACTGCGTAAGTATACTTTGATAATTATGTTTCAGTTTGAAGAAATATGGTATAATAAAATTATGGGGTGTTCGTTCGCACCTGACCTCCATAGAATGGAAATATGTCACAAAGTTTAACAAGGTTTTTTTTTTATTTTGGATCCACAGAATATTGTGATAAGTATTTCAGTGTGAACAGGTATGGTATAATAAATTATTGGGTTTATCTATTTTATTTTTACTTTCATCATATTTTGTTTTGGTTTTGATACCCCCCAAATTCGAAGCTATCTCTTGACAACCCTTCCTTTTCATCACCTATCATACTTTCATAAATCAGAGTCCATTTTCTGTAGGCTATTTTTGAACTCAGTCAACGACAGGTACTTTTGCTAGTATATATATATATATATATATATATATATATATATATATATATATATATATATATATACATACATACATACATGTGTGTGTGTGTTTTATTATTAAAATATGTTTTTTATTATTAAAACCTCGATGTATTAACTTAATTATTAGCAAATTGTTTAAACAGGCATATATATATATATATATATATATATATATATATATATATATATATATATATATATATATACATACATACATATATATATATATATATAGAGAGAGAGAAATATATATATATATATATATATATATATAGACACACACACAAACACACACACACACATATATATATATTGCCTAATTTTTCTTGCCTGATGAAATCAAATATGATTGAATCGGTCTGCACATCGTAGCAAGATATGACTGTATTTATATAAAGAATAATAAAATATAATTTGCTTTCTTTAATTAAGCACTATCAACGACCTTTGTTGAAATTCAATTATTCTTAATTTTTGGATATCTTTCTGGAATATGTATGCAGTACCGGCAGCAAGAATGTCCGCACTTGTATTTTTTTTCTAAAAATTGCAAATTTAAGCTAAATTTAATGTAACTGTTTAAAGAACCTATACCTCATTTGATTCGCATTTTATTCCTCTAAAATCTTACCTGTTCATATTTGACTTTCATTTGAAATATTCACGTCAATTTAAAAAAATAACTTCAAATTCAGGAGGCAAAAAAACAGTCTGAAACAATAAATTCACTTAAAACCAGCTTTAATTATCGCATCTGAATCAATTAAAAATATCCACCACCGGGACACAAAACATCTCTAATCGTAATTGTTGTTGTTCCAGGTTATGCAACGTAACATTTAGCCTATATGCCACGACTTTCTTTTAGTGATCGTCAGAAGCTCATTAATCTCAACCTTTCTGATTTATTATATCGAGAATTCGGCCGCAGATTGAAATGTGATGAGAAAAACGGTACGAAAGACTGTGCAAAAGCACGAAAACACTGGCAGTGTTCGTGATGCCCATAAATCTGGTCGTACTAGCGTACTTCTAACAGGGTAGAAAATGCTATCAAGATCCGCAGCCTAAGAAACAGAATTGAAACGGCTCCACAAATCCAACAATAGTGCAATCTTGTTAAAAAGAGCTTTCTTTCTACTTTCACGACTCGATTAAAAGAATTCAATTTGCGAGGATATGTTGCAAGACGCAAGCCAATGATTTCTGTAAATAACAGAAAGCGCCGGAAGATCATGACTCTTCATATTGGTCAAAAGTGTTTTTAGCGACGAAAGGCTAAGCAGTGATGATAGGCAGTACGTCTGTCAGAGGAAAGACGAAGAATTTAATCCTAGATGCTCAATTTCAACTTGCAAGGTGATGGAGGTTCAGTTTTGGTGTGGGGCATTATTAGTACCAATGTTCTAGGGCCTATAGTTCGCTTGCAAGGTACAATTAAATTGACCAAGTACATTAATATGTTGACTGAGCATTTTCTACCCTACTTTGGTCGGAATTTGGATGATAATCCCATCTTCATGCAGGATAATGCTCCCATTCACGTAGCTGGCAATGTCAAGAGGTTCCTGGAAGAGCATGATAATCCGTGTTTGGATTAGCTTAATTTTTTCATAAATTTTGTTTGAATAAAGGTTTTTATTTCATAATATAGCTAAGAAGGCGCCTTATGAACCGTAAAAATTGTTTGAAATTTGGTGGTAAAATGCGTGAGCGGTGAAGCTTTTAAGCAGTTCTAAACCAGTAAAACTAACACATCCATATATTCATAAACTACCGTACTTTAATTAGTTTATATATATATATATATATATATATATATATATATATATATATATATATATATATATATATATATGTATATATATATATATATGTATATATATATATACGTATACATATATAAATATAAATATATATATATATATATATATATATATATATATGTATATATATATACGTATACATATATAAATATAAATATATATATATATATATATATATATATATATATATATATATATATATATATAAACTGAGATATTTTCTGGCAGAGACAAGGGTTGTTATCAATCAAAGTTGTTTTTTTTTTAATTTTTAAAAATAACAACTGTTTCACCATAGCCAGCGCAATCGGGACAGTCATAATAATAACACCAGAATCTTTTAGACAAATGAACATTCCTATTTTACAGAAATAACATATTTTACATCTGATATTGTTTTACAAAATAAACATACATTTTTACTTCGAAACGCGGGCATTTTGTACAACTTACATGGTTCATATAACCATACAAATATATAACCGTAATTTCTTTAACTGAGAAAGAACGGCAAAGTGAATCATATAAGTTGTCTAAAATGGTATTTTTTTATGATTTTATAAATCTTTAGGGTAAACATCTACAGATTGCGTGACTAAATATGCAGCAATAACATAATTTTGCAGGCTTGTTAGTTGCAATGCGAACCAATATTTTAATATTTACTTTTTGAAATATAAAAATAAACAACTATATGACCTGGAACCCAATGAAAAGGCATTTATTAGGCTTGAAAATTTTTAAAATTTACAAAATTTATTAAAAAAATCTTTTTCATCATAAAAAATTTATTTATTAGAGAAATTATTTAATCCATTAAGTTTGGTATACAAACTGAGTACGTTTAAAGTAAATGATTAACACACACACACACACACACACACACACACACACACACACACACACACACACACACACACACATATATATACATATATACATATATACATATTAGTGTTGGGACGATTGATCAGAATCGGAATTTTAGGAAGTATCGAATCGGTTTCAGATTCGGAAAAATCTGTGCTATTTTTTCTATGCCGAAAATGATTCTTTTAATTGTCTTTTACGTTGAATTTGTTTTAAACACAGTCTTCATTGCTGGTGATAGTGATAAAAAACAATTATTGATTCCAAACTACCAGTAAAACTAAAATCTATAGATCACTCTCCACAATCTTTTTTTTATGTTTGAGAAAATATCTGCACACGCTACAAGTGTTTTTGTGTAATCTGGAATAAATAACTCCTCTATACTTAAATATTTAGAGATTTATAAAGAATCGGAATCGGAATCGATCATTGTATAGAAATCGGAAATTTCGTGCGGAATTGGTAATTGTATCGACATCGGGAAAAATATTGGAATCGTACCATCATTAATATATATATATATATATATATATATATATATATATATATATATATACTAGCAAAGATACCCGTGCTTCGCACGGAGCTTTGTTGCGCACTCGGGTACCAAAATCTGTGGGCACCTTTCCAGTAAGTTGATGTTGTAAGAGCAACGATTGCATAAGGTGATTAACATTTTAACTACCTCTTGTAGTGACTGAAATTCAATCAGGAACTTCACAAAACATTTTCATCAAAAAGGAAGGTTACTTGATGTTACATAGTAAATTTTTCATTGAAGTAATTTTCAACTTTTGCTTAAATTTTATCTTGCACATTCAATACTAAAAACTTACCACAATCAGATCATGTCAGTTTTTCCTCATATCCATTTCTCGAACTTTTCACTGAAGAGCCTCAGGGTAAACTACATTTCTGCTGCTTTGATTTGGAGCCAGAATGTAGAGTTTTTCTGAACTTCCTGTCCGGCTGATGGAGACGTAGAACATACCGTGACTGAAGCAGTCTGATGTCAAGTCTACGCCAATGGTGTTAAATGTCTGACCTTGACTTTTGTTTATGCTCATTGCAAAACACACCTTCACAGGAAATTGGAGTCTCCGGAATTTAAATGGAAGTTCTGAGTCCGATGGAACTAAGGGGATCCTTGGCAGTAGAACGGTTTCGCCTTTGTAGGAACCACAGGAAATGGTGGCCTCAAGTACATTGGTGTGCAATCTGGTGATAACACATCTGGTTCCGTTTGTTGTTTTTGGCGGTTCCAAGGATCGAAGAATCATGATTGGCGATCCAATTTTGAGATTTAAAATGTGTGGAGGCATTCCAGATATCTCCAAAGAGTTTAAAAACTCCACAGGGTAGTGAACAGCTTCATATTCATTAGTAGCCGAATCAACTGACTTGTATTGCTTTGTGTCTCCTGGAAATTCATCCATTATTGAATTGTTCAAATGATTCACATTGCTGTTTAATGGCGAAATAATAGCCCTCTCAGCAAGCCAATCCGGTGATTTTCCATTGTTTTGCAGGTCTGGGTACACTTTGTCTTTCAGTTGCTTCTGATTACCGACACATTTACCAAGCGCAGTTGGAATCTTAATTGTGTCAGGTGAAGAAGTGATAGGAAACTGACCATTACCGATTTGGAGAAGCAATTTTGAGAAGTCTGCTGCAGCTGTGTTATCAGAGATATAGGCTCTCATATTAGTAGTCAGTCTCTTCACTATAACGTGCCTCCAGAGATAGGATTGTTTCAAACTTGCATTGACAATGTTAGCCCTTGTGCCATTTTTAACCACTGGGAGGATTTGACGGAAATCACCGCAAAATAAGGTTGGAATGCCACCCATGGGATTCTTGTTTCCTGTGATGTCTTGCAGTGTTCGGTCAATTGCTTCATAAGCACTCTTGTGCGTCATTGGGACTTCGTCTACAATGATTGCAGAGGTGTCTCTAATTACATTTGCCAAGGCTGAGTTACCAGTAATTTTGCAAACTGGCTGATCCATTCGATGAGTATCCAAGGGTACTTTAAAAGTGCTGTGAAGAGTGCGGCCACCTTGTAGTAGAGTAGCAGCAATGCCACTGAATGCTGTTGCAAGCACAATCTTTCTCATGGATCTAATCTTTGCAAGGATCAAATTGATTACAAAAGTCTTGCCCGTACCACCTGGAGCATCAAGAAACATCATGTTTTTGTTCATTTCACCTTGTGCTTCCAACATTGCCATGAATGAATTGTAAACTTCTCTTTGAGAATCGGTCAGTTTTTCTTGCATATTTTCTGCTTGTAGGGAAAGTTCTTCAAGATTATAAGTAACTTCACGTTGATACTCTCTCGCGAGTCTTTTATCTCTCCCTTGCATTGGTGCAGGTAATCCATAGCTTGCCAATGGTTGACCGCACATAAGGAGAACTTTTTCTTCAATTAGACAAAGAGTTTTATTGTAGATGTCCTCATTAAAATCTGCTTCTGGATTGTTAACTTCTTGCCTGTATCTGTGAAGAATGTCTTCAGATATTACATCACGAAAAGCCATCCAGATCTCAAGAGGATTTCTTGGCTCACAGGCTGTTAAAATTATCACAAATAGGCTTCGCAAATTTGAAGGTGATTGAGTGGCACTTGCCTCTCCTACTGCTTGATGCAAGTGATGGTCATTTTCTAGAAGGCCTCGAGCAAGGCACGCTGCTCTGTATGTTTCAAACACCTGACCATTGTATGCTCGCAAATTTTGAAATGAAGTTGGACCAGGAACCTCATTGAGCAACAGGCGTAAGAAATAACACTCCCCTGCTTTTGGACTAATCGTGTAGATTCTCCCAATGCATGGTGCCTTCCATACATCATCATTTTCAGTACCTTCAACTTGTACCCCACGCATTCTTCTCATCCATTTCTTTGTCGATTTGTTCCAAGTGTAAAACTCAGGGACTTCTGCGTATTTGAGACCCCTTGCAAAGTCATCCTCATGGCAGAGTTGAAAAAATGCTGTCAAAGTTGTGGCAGGCGGTGGACCTTGGGCTCGTTCCAGAGCAGTATCAGCTGAGAACATGACACGCTGCCCATTTTCAAGATGAACAGAAAGTTGTACAATTGGGGGGAAATGTTCATAGATGGGATGTTCCAATATCCTCCAGGCCGCCTCTGAACTGCCGACATACCTTGCATTCTGGAACTGCTGGATCTCATCCACAATGTGACTTTGTACTTGGCCTTGTTGGTTAGCTACTCCATCAGTTCTTTGTAGTTCAAACACTGCTTGATCACATCCTTTATTCACGTATTTGAGGACATATTTGATGCTTTGGATCGAGCTGCAAATTTCTACGTTAATGTGAGCGTTGAACTGCTGAAGGAGGACCTTGTTGTACGGAACAATCCACTGGTTTGTTATTTCTTGATTAACATACCGACCATTTCTCTTCATCCTTATTGTACCAGTCTGGCCTCCATCTTCTGGTTTTCTTCGCCTGTACTTGGGGTAAGAGTCTTGGCCTTGCTCGGTACACTGAAGAAATTCTTTTGGGTATTTTTTGGAACATTTGTTGTCAATCATACATGGACAATTTGGATTAAATGGTCCACAAGGTCCATGCACCATATGTGCCATCACTTTAGCATGAAGATCAGGATCTTCCTCTTTGTCAGGGATCTCTGCAGATATGCAGAGATCCATTTTTTCTGGTAGAAGTTTGTCCTCTGGGGCCTGCCAGGTGAGGATGTGTGCATGCGGCAGTCCTCTTTTTTGATATTCAATACTGTACAGGAAAGCCCTCAGCCTGCCAAATCCTCCCTTTTTAATAAATTCAAGTAACTTTTTTAGCTTTTGCCTGAAAACCCTGGCAACAATATCTGGACGATCCTGAGGGTCTTGCCCTTGAAGACAATTTTCTGTAATTTCTGTCCACTTTGGATTTGTTGTGAACGTGATGAAGAGGTCGGCTCGGCCCATTCGCCGAACATATGCCATGGCATCACTTTGACGCTCAAATATGTATCGAGGGCCTCCTGTATAAGTTGCCGGAAGTACAACTCGTTGACCAAACTGTTCTGGATTCCCATCCTCCCTAAGAATTGAATCTCTCAAGTTGCTATAATTGTCAGCTCTCAGGGTCTGTTGCTCACGCCTCAGGAACTGTAAACGTTCTGTTTCAATCTTGCAGTACACATCCACCAGCCATTGTTGAAATAGCCTTCGGTACCAGAGAAAATAGTTTCCAGGCCGAGTCATTAAATGGTACGAATAAAATTGCTGTTGGGTAACTTTTCGCCCATTGGATGCCTTCATGTAGATGTTGTAAGATGGAGAACCATAGGGGTACATTAACGGGTACATTAAAGTATCGTAGAGGGGATGTAGTTCGGAGATCCATTTTAATGTATCATTTCTAAAACGCAAGACAATATCCCGGTTAGCTGTTGGTTCATTCTCCATTAATATTCCAATCTCATACGTTGTTGTTGGAGCATTGAATCGCCGTGGATGCTCTTCTTGCGGCCTTCGGTCTTCCCTTATGACAACTTTATGTTCTACCAAGTGTTCTTCTTCAATCCTCTCCTTTGTTGTTTTCAGCTGACAAATGAAGCTGTTGTTCTCATGTAAAAATTCAGTCAGACTTTGGAGAATGTCTCTATTGAGTCTACTGTCACGTCCCCGATTATGTAGTTCCTCTTCCAGACTATCCAAGAAGTAGACTTGCATAAACTTTGCTGTTTCATCTTCAGGTGGTAAAAGACTCCCAATCTGGTGGCAAACCTGGCCTCGAATTCTAAAAGAAGGATTCCACCCATGTACTGCCGCAATTTTGTGACCAAATGATGTCATTGCAAAACAATTGTTATAACAGCGTAGATTTTGCAGAAAATTTTTAGAGATGGGACCATTGCCGGAGAGCAAATCTTGAAGCAACTGAGGCAGTGGTGGAAAGCTATCAAGCACAACTTTGCCAGAAGAAGAACAACAACCAGGGGTTTCTCCTTTAAATTTTACATCTGAGCAATGTTGACATACTTTGTCCATTTTTCCTATATCAGCTGTAGTGAGAGAGTCATTTTTGTTGTAGAGCAATCCTTTTCTATTGCAGTGTTCTATTTCATGGTGTCTCAAAGCAGTCATTCGTTGTCTAGCTGCCTCGTTTTCTGTCAATTGCTGGGGCAAAGTCATACTCTCTCTCCATGCAGCCTCTCGTTGTTGCCCTTGGTATAGGCGAAAGCTTCGTTGGGTTTCCGATTCATTCTGATGTCGTTGGGCCACTCTCAACTGACCTTGTGTACGTCTACTTACCTCATATAATTCATTCGATCGTAATATTGCTTCTCTTTCCAGTGCATATCTTTGCCTTTCTTGAATTTCATCTTGTGATGAATTTAACCGCCTTACAGCATGTCTAGTTCTGTCAGCTTCACGTTGGGTTTCTCTTTCCAAATCTGACAGTCTTGCTCTCCTTTCTCTTTGACGTATCCTGTTAAGTTCTAGACGTCTTTCTCTATCTGAATTGTTTTCATTGGAGCGAATTGCAGCAACTCTTAGTCTATTAGCTTCCAATCTTTCCATTCTTTCTTCCTCACTTTCGTTTCTACTTCGTTTGGGTGGCATAATTTCGGTTTTAAACGGAATTGTTTAACGATATTAATGATTGTAAATTAATTAAACGTAAAGGAAATGTATACTAACTGAAATGGACGAACTATAAATAATATTTCTGAATAGTACAATTATAAACAATTATATTGTACCTATTTACTATGCCTCCCCACGGGACAGAGTTAGACACCAGGGTCGTTTTTTAACGTGGAGAAAAGGTACAAAAATAAAAATTGTCTCAGTCGTGAAGGATTTCTCCTCCACCGAAAGAGAACAAGAAAATGAAGTGCAGCATCTGAAGAACAGATACTACACTTTGATCTTGACCAAAAGGAATGAATAAAAGCGACCTACGTGTGACTCATTACTTCCGGGTGTAAACGTCACAATCTAAAAGTAATAATTAAAAAAAAAAAAGTAAATGTAAAATAAATGTAATACCAACTTAGGTTAACTAAGTAAACAGTACAATTAAAACAGTTCTATTAAAACAAATAATTACTAAGATCTAGGTAATTGTTAGTCTCATTGTTATGGTTTTAAAGAAAAAAAATGTGTAAAAAAAGTTCTGCTTTTGTGAGTACGTGTATTTCTTTTAAATTACATAACCTTTTTATTTTATTAATTATATCTCTTTTAAATTTATATATTTTGTTAGTAAACTGGAAGAAATTCAGTTGAATAAAACCTTGTTCGTGTTCTTTACGTTAAACTCATATTTTTATAAAAGGTTCATCCGGTTTAAAGAAAGCGCTAAGTTTAAATAAGACTGGAAATAACTAATTCAATATATAAATAGAAAAATGAAATAAATATAAGCTTTAAGTCTTAAGATAGTAATAATCAAAATGTAATAAATTATTTGTAGTTCAAATCTATGATAAGACAGGCTTTCGAAATAGGCTCGACCAGAAAGATTAAATTGGAACGAAATTATAATCTCCGTGCCATTTTCAAAACAACCCCACAAAAGTAACGATATCCTGCAGTTGGTTAAATGACAATGGTTGTAAGAAAAATGTAAAAGAAAATGCGCTTATCTGTTTATTTTGACCTGTTTTATTTAATTAAAAAAACATTGGCTATAACTGGAAGAGAGCGTTATGTTTTGGGGGTTGTTTAAAAAATAGAATGGAAATAAAGTTAGTTCCGTTTTAATTGTCTTTAATTGCGGCAAGCGCTAACAAAATCGAAAAATCACTGTTTACATTCGAAATGTTAACTTTTATAGGTTTACAGGTTTGCTGACAAGGCTGGGGTGTTTAATACAATTATTTTACTAAATTGATTTTTTTCATTTAAAAATAAAATTATTTCTTTTTTAAAATTACGATAGTTGAATTGTATTCTTTCAATTATATTGGCAAGTAAAATATAAACGATTAAAACGGAACGAAATTGAAATTTCCATTACATTTTCAATACAATCCCAAAACATAAAGCTTTCCTCGCCAATGAATTGTTTTGATAATATACGTAAAGTGAAATAAATCGAATATAAAATTAAATGAAAATATATTAAATAATTAAATGTTAAATAGATTTTGTAAATAGTACAGTTGAAATGATTAGAATATTTCCAATATATAATAAGGTCGAGGTAATTAGTTAAAGAGATTTAATATAATGTGATATGCAAATGAGCATAAGTCATTCGATATGGGGGTGGTTTGTAGACTAGTATATAACGAAATTAGGCATTGATTCTTATGTCTCCTATAACAGAAACATCCTAAAATGGGTTCTAATGTTTCTCTACCAGGAGAGATCTACCCTCTTACCTCCTTTATATTTCGTTGATGATGGAGAGCTGTACACACAGACAGAAACACACGAACCCTATTACTTTATAAAAATATATATATATATATATATATATATATATGTGTGTGTGTGGAATTAAAATGAAGGCAGAGAGACCTAGAGGCTCGACATTTCGGCCGTCTTATGCGGGCTTTCTTAAGAGAGACGGTTGATGACAAAAGGTCGAGTGTTTAGGGCTACATATACTAATAGGGGGAGTCTTTATGTAAATTAAACATTTAATTTTCCACCCCAAATCATCTAAAATAGAGAACATTACTAACAAACTAAATAAAATTAAACCTACTATAAAATACACGTATGAAAAAGAAAACAACAATTCCATACCTTTTCTAGACACCATCTAATAAATAATAATAACAAACAAAATTTTAAAGATCCATCGCAAAGTAATAAATAAAAATTATATACATTTCTACTAATACCACAATGATAAAGTAAGAAGAGGTATTATAATTGGGTTTTATCTCAGAGACCTAAGAATATGCAGCAAATAATATATACATGAAGAATTTGATTACATAGAACGCACTTTGAAAAATTAACAATACCTTCCATATTTATTACTAAACACAAAAAGAAAAGCTCTAAACATTTTACTGCAACCGGAATCAAGCCATCTTACAAAATAGCCAAACACATAACAGAAAATTAACCTTATCTCCTAACAATAATAACAACGCCATTTACAAAAATGTAAACAAAATCGCCATCTAAATATCAGAAAAACCTCCTCGACAATCAGATATCTAACTCTTAAATCTGTATATAACACAAAGACTAAGGTCAAAGCCGGGCTATACTTCACACTTGCCTTGATTGTGGCAAAATATACATAGCCTCTTATCAACGTAATCTTTATAAAAGGCTATATGCTCACAAGAGGGATGTGAAAATAATAAAACACTTAATGCTATTTTCTGTCATGTTATGGAGAATGTTAACCATTTGGATTTAATTATGCAACTCTCCTAAAACACATACACAATAAATCAACATGTCGTCTAATAAAATCTGCTTTCATTTTCCAATCTACTAATACAATTAAGCAAAGAAAAGGCTTCTTCCATATTTCTCCCTATCTGTCGAAATTAATTATTAACGAAAACAATGTAGATACAGAATAAACGTAAATAATCCGTTCTTATTTTCTTTTAAATATATATTTTACAACCATCATAAACTATATATATGTATATAAATGTTTTTTTTATATAAAGACTCCCCCCTATTAGTATATATAGCCCTAAACATTCGACCCTCTTGTCACCAACCATCTCTCTTAAGAAAGCTAGCATAAGACGGGCGAACCATCGAGACTATAAGTTTCTCTGCCTTCATTTTAATTTCCTATCATCGGGTTTTATTCATTTTTAACAATCATATGATGATTGCATATATATATATATATATATATATATATATATGTGTGTGTGTGTGTGTGTGTGTGTGTATGTGTGTGTGTCTGATGGATTCTCTCAACGAGTATGATAAATAAGGTTCAATATATAACTTACACAATTTATAAGTCCTGTCCAATCCAGCAAATATCTTGTACACTTTCTCGCAGATGATACACTGACATGAATTTATTGGTTCAAATATATTCTATTGAATGAACAACTAACCCATCTTTGCTTCGTGCTTTGCATCCACAATGACTCATGCAATCATTGTTTGGTAAATTTGCTGCGGCTTTGCTTTCAAATTTTACGAAGTGCGTCCCTATAACAAAGGCTGTTACTTTAAAATTGACCAGTCTTCAGCATATATATTTTTCCTATTTTCTGCGATAACTTGTTGCACTCTCATAGCAGCTCAGAGCAATATAACAATGCTTCAAATTGTTTTTCAGCTTTTCCTTGTAATGAAGAAGAAGACGCTCTATTTTGCGAAAAAAAATGTCAATCGCCCATATAAAGTTCTTTAGAACACACACACATACCCCTATATATATATATATATATATATATATATATATATATATATATATATATATATATATATATATATATATTGTAACGAACCGAGAGTTACTTTGCTTGGGCAAAGTCCTTTGTGTACAATCCGTGATTTTACTGCATGGTAGTCTCTCTCTGCATGTCCACAACATATTAATAATAAAAAAGGCAAATAAATAGATGTGTCGGTCGTAAGAGTTACGAATCCTTAATGACTCGTTGTCTATGGTTTTGATCAATCGTTCTCATGAAATAACCACATGGTGCATTTGGATAGTAAAAATGACAAGACACATTAGCAACTGTTGGTTTCCATATAAGAATGCCTTTACTATCGTATAGGGTTTAATCTCCCCCAAACAAATTATAATACAATATTTAATGGGCCGAGAAGAGAAGAAGGATGTCTTTCTTTCTTATTTTGATGTAAGGCGTCCCAAATGAAAAGAACAATTAAACAGGAATGTTTTCAAAATAATATTAGTTGTGAGAATAGATGACGAGTAGGTAGAAAGAGGATACGAATAGCTGGTTGACGCTTGCCATAATCACGATGGCATAACATATCCAAACGAAATACATTTCCAATTTCGAAATTTTCCGAGAAACTCTTTGCACAACAATATAATTCAAGTATCAGTCTATCTTTTCCTTTCAATCCATTTTCAATGGGAAATATCTTTGTTCTTCTTCGATAAACATTTCCATCGGTATATCTTTCGACGAGTTATTTCTTTGTGGCATTGTTGAAGATCAATTTTCCCCACAGGCTTGACTTTTGCGACTCCATATGTCGATTGGTGTAAAACTCACGTCTGATGTTAACCGATCTATATCTGTGTGGGTATTTGAAAGATTTTTCTACAATATTGAAGAATTCTTTAGGTATATTAGTTCAATTTTTAATAAAAACTCAATAAGAATTTCTTATTCTACTATGCCCAATTTAGCACAAAGAATCTTAGCATCTAATAACAAAAAAATTAAATCAGCCCAAAAAATCCCTTTCCCTATCCAACCAAAAAGAAACTGCAACTGTATTAACAAAAATCTTTGCCCACTCAATAATGATTGCATCCATAAAGATGTAATATATTCATGCACAATTACAGAGCTCCCACGCAATTCTCCCATAATAGACAATAACATTTTGCCACCAAATTATCCTTCCTCCGACCCTCCCTCTGATATAATTATTAATCCAACAAACGAATCAACCAGCCCCTCTATTTTCAATCATACAACCAGCTATAATAATAATAATAATAATAATAATAATAATAATAATAATAATAATAATAATAATAATAATATTTTTCATAGCAGCCATCCTAACACTGATAACACTAATTATCCCCTCCAAACAAATCCTGCTACAATTACTGTCCTACCCTCTGTTCATCAAAATGAACAAAATTTAAATTCTCTTCCCAGTATAAATCAACAAATTAATATTAATTCACGACCACGATCTATTAATAAAACATATACATATATTGGTGCTACTTCAACTTTAATAAATAAAGGAATTTTAAACCACACTTCTTCTTTCAATAACCAAAATTCAAATAATAACCAGGGAACTTCTCTAACTACACTGGTTAAAAAGCTTAACTCTGCCAATACCCACTTTTCAATTAAATGGACCATCCTAAAAAAAGTTAAGTCTTACACTCCAGGATCTAATTCTTGTCACCTCTGTACATCTGAAGCTATAACTATTATAACCTCCCCTCAAAGTAGTAATATAATAAACTCTAAAAACGAACTGATCTCCTATTGCAAACATATGTCCAAGTTTAAATATAGTAAATTTGAAATCACATAGCTATTAATTTAACGCTTCAAATATATTTTTTTCCCATAATTTTTTTTTAAAATATATAATCTTACCTTCTAAGCTTTTTATATTTTTAATTTTATTTGTTTTTCTTTATTTATTTGGCCGGTTTTCCATCTGCTGTCTCCGTTTTATGGTATAAGTATACCTATTAATTAAATATATACATCAACCTACTCATTTTTATTCTATGTATTTGTTTACTTATATTTCACTATATGCATTTACATGCACATTTATTTGCCTTATTCCGGAGTTTGTAGATACCGGCCTCTCCCTCCCCTTATTTTGTATGTAAGTATGTATTTTTTGGTTAACTTGTATATGTTTTTGGATATGTGTATATATTTATACATGCGTGTGTGTTTGTATATATATATATGTATATATGTGTGTGTGTGTGTTATTGTATATGTATACATATATGTATATATAATTATATGCGTGTGTGTATGTATATACATGTATGTGTGCATTTGTGTGTCTGTATGCATGTATATGTATTGTATATGTATATATATGTATGTGCGTATATATAATTTTCTTCTTTTTTATTTACTTTCACTTTTTATATATATATAATAGACGGCCCATTTCTTAAACTTGGCCATTTATTTGTTCTTCTGATCAGTTTTCTTAATTTAATTCTGGGGCTTTCACGTGCATATCTAAGCTGACCTAATTATTAACGCTAACTTTCGCGCTTTTTGTCTGGGTCAGTTTGACCTTGCTTTTCAAATTTAAACTTTCACCGCTTTTCGTTCTTTTTTTTTTTTTAAACCTTAATTTTTTTTGACAGACGTGTTTTAAATATTATCTCCAGTGCTTTTCTTTTAATGATTTGGAATTCATTCCATTTGCGCTTTTTTTCCAAGGAACTCTGCCTTTTGGATTATTTTGGACCATTTGGAATTTACCCATTGGATTGAAATTTTAAATTCGACAGTTTGGGATTTTATAATTTTTGGATTTTTACCCTTCACCGGACTATCCATTCATGTGAAATCTTTTTATCATTTTTCTTTTGCCTCCTGTTCCCCTTACCTCACCTTTTTTTTAACCAAGTAAGATCTGTGACTTACTTGTAGTTTCATTAAATACTTTTATATGCAAAATCCGATCCTGCATTTTGCTAATTCCTGCCCTCTGACGAGAAGGAGAGTATTTCTTCGAAACTCCGCGGATTAAGGACTATCCACTTATCTTGTGCTTTCTTTTTTAAAAATTAAAAATGTTTTTAACTCTTTTTCAAGATGTCTTTTAACATGTTTTATTAATCATTTGTTCATATTATAAGCTCTATTTCCTTTTCGGTTTTATTGAGCTTTTACATCTGGCTGAGTTTATTTTACTTGTAAATATTAACTCTTTAATATTTATAATATATTTTAAGTTTATCATTTTGATTACCTTGGTAAACTTATTGTAATTTTTAATTTATATATATATATATATATATATATATATATATATATATATATATATATATATATATATGAATATTTTACTCCTGATCTAGCGATTAATCTGTCTATTAAATTGCCTGTTTACATAGCACATGCGATGTTTTTCAATTCGTTTTTAAATAAGTGAATACATAGAATGGGAAAGAAAAAACTCAAAACGTTGTCAAGAAATATTTTAGCTCTCATTGAATTCTTTGAATTCCTACATACAAATCAGTTATTTTGGAAGCAATATTTATTGATTTTCTTATTCATTTTTAGAAATATGAAAATAGAAGAAACACTGAGTAAACAAGAACGAGATTCTTGTGATCCGTCCATCCGATCTGCGCGCTTAGCAGGGAAAAGACGGCATGCAGAGTATGTGAATTCCGTTATGTCAGGGTTTTTTTGTGAGAGCTGCACAATTCGCGCGTCCATTTTGTGAGTAAATGAATGTGGTAAAACAGAATCATGCGAATCAAATTATTGTAGCATACATTTTTCGAGGAAAATGAAATTTCAAACTGAAACTTGTTAGACCGAGTTCTCATAAAATGAACGGCCAGAGCCTCTAGTGGAGATACGCAAACGCATTTAGAATACTACTTAAAAAATTAAGCGTGGCGGATTTAGAAACATACCGTAGCAAAATATAATGGGACAGACAAACGTAAGTTCAAAGTCAATCGTCTCAGTTTGAACTGGCGTCTTCGGAAAAGGGAAGGTTTTAGGAAATATCTAATTGAAAAACAGTCATTAGTTGCACGTTTAATCCCGTTCTAAGTGAATATTTTGACAAACGAAAGAGGAAAATGCGAAAATTTATCTCTGTCTCTCTCTTTCTCTCTCTCTATGCATACATGAATTTAAATATATATATATATATATATATATATATATATACATTTAAATAAGTGGGGTCATTAACAACTATTATGTTTTTGTGTACTTTTTTATTATTTGATATTTTCATTATTCACATTATTGAAATAATTTTTACGCGTTTCGGACGATCTTTTATCCATGTTTTTCTGTTCTCTTCAGAAATTTTGTGGAAAGAGATGGCTTGGAAAAGCCATTTGGGGAATAAGTTCTCTTCCCAAGAAGTGGAAATTGACTGTGTCTTTACATTTCTTCCACTTAAGTGTGCTTTACTATTGGTTTTGTTGGGGTCAGCTCAAGGTCATTAAATGGGAACTGATGTCGTGGGTGTTTAGGTGTTAATTATTTTCTATTTTTTTTAAATTTATTTTTCTCTTACTTGTGTGGACGTGCATGGGATGCATATGTGTATGTTTTTCTGTGGTTACTTGGTTTCATAAGTGTGTGCGTGCGTGTGTTCGCGTGCAGAGAAGACCATGTGAGTGTGTGTTTTTTCTTGTATTGAATTATCAAATATTAGCTATATTTCGTAGTTTGCATACGTTATGTCTATTACCTGTTTTCTTTGGCAGAGGAACTGTTATTTTATTTTGATTCATTGATTTTAATTTCTTCAAGGATATGTCTGAGAAAAATATTTTTGTAGAAATACTAGTAAGCGAAAGAGATACGAACGGGGAAAAACAGACAAAAATAAAAACTTAAACGGAAAATGACCCCCAAATAGTTCCAACTATAACCGAATGTTTCTCTGCTTGCACAAAGTAGTGGGAGGGCTAAAACTGATGGCAGGCGCCTCGGGGATAAACAGATGGAACTTAGTGCGCCCTCTGTACAAAATAGAAAAACACTCCGGAAAGAATGTAGAAACACAGTCCCTGTTTATCCACTAGATGTTGACCAATAGCCGATTCTACCAATCAAGAACTCCTGGAAGTAGTCTGATGTTCCTGAGTCTAAGGTAAAGTCTAAAAAAGTGGGGTTTCTCTTAATCGACGTCACAAATAAAGGCCCACATTTAGAAACTAAAACGTCCAGAAAAGAAAGCGAGTCATCTTTTCCCACCTCCATTGTAAATCTGAGGGAAGGGTGTAAATTATTCAATAATCGAATGCAAGACACACTTCGTCATGCTTAGCGAAACAAGAAAAGGTGTCGTCAATGTAACGCATGTAAAATGCTGATCTTGGGCACTTATCAAACGGCAAATTATAAAGGCGCAGGTGTGGTTATTCTCGACAATTATAATATAGAACAAAGAAAATATAGACATAATAATATCATATATATATATATATATATATATATATATATATATATATATATATATATATATATATATATATTCGGGTTTTCTATTTTTCTCAAAACGTAATGTAAATCCCCGCTGGTATTTTTATTATATATATATATATATATATATATATATATATATATATATATATATATATATATATATATATATATATATATATAATCAAAAAGGATATTTTAAATGAAGTCCATGTATGAATTTGAAAAACAGAACTGTACCAAATCGAAAAAAAAAACAGTGGGAATGGTTGGAACTTGAATTTGAAGTGTAGATCTGATGGTGTTATCTAACTGGAGAAATGTCCATTTATAAATTTGTGAAATCCAAATCATATAGATTCATAAAACTGTAATTATTTCATGAAAATTTCTGCAGCGTTGAATTTATGTCTTGAAATGTTAAAAAAAAATGAGGCGTTAACAGTGGCATGACAATTAGTGGAGAAGTATTTTCCACGACCATTTTCATTACCAAAATATGAAGAGTGAAACAAGATTGGAAGGTTAACAAAATGCTGCGGTGTGGAAGGTGTTGAGAATTGAAAAATATGTCAGTTCATTGAGTGAAGAAAGTCGGAGTGACTATGACTAGCTAAGGCGTATGGAGAGAAATTCTTTATAAATTCCTCTGCTAACGTTATAGTAAAGCATGAACCAAATCTCCAGGAGCATGCCCCAAGATGTATTGGAGATGAGCCTGGTACAGGGTGACCCAAAAAAAACGGGCCCCAACTCTAATTAGGCCACGTTTCTTAGTGTTTTGTCCGAATGAAATGAAACTTTGGTCATAACTAGTTTATTATATTCAAAACATCACATGAAATTATTAGGGTCTTTGGCATTTTCTTTCTCAGATCTACAGCATATGTTTTAGACACCCTCCATTTAGCTTTTTTTGGGGGGTCACCCTGTAGAAGTTTAAAGTGACGCGACGCTTGCCCACGCAGACAACGAACGTTTAGTAAAAAAAATTGAACCGATATATTCTTTAGAGCTACCAAATATATGACGGCTACAATTTTTTTTTATTCTTGTCCTGCACTGCATTGTGTTCTCTTATTAAAGATATCCTACCATACATAGTCTACTCTCTCATGCACTATATATAAATCTCTCTTTCTACACACACACACACACACACACACACACACACACACACACATATATATATATATATATATATATATAGTTATCCTCATACAGTACTGTTTCGCTATTTCATAGCTAATCACTGCGGTTAGACAGACAGCTACCTCAAGCCAGGATCGAAACCCACCGCTATAATGACAGTCGGAGCTTCTGACCATTGCGCTATCCGAGTGCTGCGGGCAGTGAATTGCGTGTTTTGACACTATCCAAATACCTAAGCTTACTTTGTTTACACAAAGAGCATCGTTTGATATGCTAATGGTAATTTGTATATCACTTCCCAATATGCTCATCCTAAGATAGGGAGTATTATAGTCATCCACATACAGTACTGTTTCGCTGTTTCACAGCTCTCAGTGCGGCTACCTCAAGCCAGGATCGATGTTCTTTGTGCAAACAAATTGAACTTAGGTATTTGGACAGTGTCAAAACACTGTTAATTCACTGCCCGCATAGCAGCCGAATAGCGCAATCGTTAAAGGCTCCGACTGTCATTTAGGCGGCCGGGTTTCGATCCTGGCTTGAAGTAGTTGCCTGTCTAGCCGCATTAAGAGCTGTGAAACAGCGAAACAGTACTGTATGTGGATGAATATAATGCTCCCTATATTTGGTGGAGCATAATGGGAAGTGATATACGAATTACCATAAGCATATTAAGCCATCCTCTTAGTGTAAACAAATTGAGCAGGTATTTGGATAGTGTCAAAACACTGTTAATTCATGTTATATATATATATATATATATATATATATATATATATATATATGTGTGTGTATGTGTGTGTGTGTTGGGTTTGTGCGTGTGTGTGTGCGTGTGTGTTGGGTTTTTGGAGAGTAGAATAAATGTGTAGGATATCTTTATAATAATAATAATAATGATATATAATTTAATAATAATAATAATCATAATATATATATATATATATATATATATATATATATATATATATATATATATATATATACTAGCATCTCAGCCCAGCGTTGCCCGGGTGTTTGGAGTGTATGTTGAGCAACAAAAAAAGTGGTAGTAGGAAGGCAAGCTCGAACCCGTACCGTGAAGGAGGAAAAGAATATGAAAAAAACGTGACGTCTTTACTGTTTCGATCACCGCCAAACCGGAAGTGACGTAGGTTTAAATTAAGGCTAGACAAGCGAAAAGAGGGTATAACTTCAGACACTATCGGCGAAAAAGCGACCCTTCCCTGTTGAAAAGTGTCCAGTTAAAGGTAAAGAAAGTAATATTTTTGGCCAATTTTTTGATAGTTGTTGTCTGAAGGGTCGGAGTTCAAAACGATACTAATCTTGTGAAAATCTGTCGCCTCTGTTGAAAGTTTTAGGCAGACATGCAAACATACATACATACATTTATATATTGGTAGCTCAAATTTTCGACCCAAACCGATTAAACAGCTTGCCATATCTCTGAATAGCCTTTATGTAAAATTTCAAGGTTTAGACCAAAAATTGTCTGGGTAATTTGGTAGAGACCGCAGCGGTCATTTTTTTTTTTAAATGGATTCTTATTATGACCCCTTAAGATTTATTGTTTTGGGCTCAAATCAAGTTATTAAGTTAGGTCCATGTCGAAGAAACCTATATCTAAAATTTCAATTGTTTATACCCAAAATTGTCGGAGGAGTTTGGTAAAGTTCTCAAATGTCGAATCGTTGAATTTTGACCCCGTAACCATCAAATTTCTGGCCGAAAACGGATTAGAAGATTTTCCAAAATCTCAGTACCCTGTATATCAAATTTCGAGTCTGTAGACTAAAAATTGACAGAGATATTATGTAGGGAAATTTACACAGACAGACACACAGACACACAGACAGACACTTTCAATTTTAAAGATATATAGATATATGCAGGCATATCTAAATACACGCAGGATAAAAGTTCGCTTCTTTTTAATACACTGTGGTTAAATACAATGACCCCACAACTCAATCTTCACTCTTCAATCCTGCAGTCCAATGCACTTCTGACAGCAATTGCTTCTGCCAAACAAAAAGACACCCTCTCTCCCAAATACAGGCTTTTTATAGGACAAAACCGTCCAAAGTTATTTGCATACTCTTCCCATGATCTCTAGTCTATAAATAGACGCAGTGGCCATTCTCTTCTTCTTCTTTCACTCTCTGAAGCGGGCGTTGCCAGTGGTAAAAGGTTTGCACGATTTTTTTTTTACTACACGCCCCCATGATCATTTAAAGATCATTCACATCTCATAATCCCGTGTCCAGATTGGCGCATTGCGTTCTCTTTGCGGTCTCTGCATCGGCACCGGTTCATCTTCATCACTCCCTGGCTCAGTACCACCATCCTCATCACCTAAATGGACCACACGCCTTAAATCTAAAACATGTCGTGGCATTCCATTGACACTTAAGTTGTTTGGGGATTGCACTCCTGTTATCACTCCACTTCCCCACTGCGTTGTGCATCGGGCATTAGGCGGTTTCACCCAAACTTCTTCTCCTATTTGGATTCTGGCTGGTCCTTGATCATTAATTTCCGGTGACATAGTCTAGGATGTCTCCATTCGTAATTAAAGATTACTCTATGTGGCACTGTGTCATCTCTTTGCCCGACCTTAGGGGACATGTTGTACCAAAATGTGGCCTCTTCAGGCGATATTCTTCCTCTCTCAGCTATTGCTTTCACGGTCCGATGATGTCGTTCCACAATGCCATTTCCTCCAGGTCTGTAGGCTGCCCTGTAATAACTTTTAATCTTCCATTTTTTTAGCATCGTCTGAAAGATTTCTGAGCGAAAAACAGTGCCGTTGTCCATTATCACCTCCCTTACTAGACCTGATTCAAGCATCACCTTTTTTCTAATTCAGTTGCAACTGCAGATGCGGCTTCCACTCGCAGTTCCTTCCATATCGCCAGTCTACTTGGCCCACAATCAATTATTGATAAGTACGCTCCCCCTCGGTAGTGTGCTATGTCAATAGCTAGTCTCGTCCAGTTCGTTAAAACTCCAATTTCCCCAGGATTATGTATATTTGGGGCAGGATCGATCGATTGACACCGAACACAGTTCTTTACTATCATCTGAATTTCTTCCCGTTTTACATTCGGATCCACTTGCCTCACCAAATATAATGTTCTCTCCACTCCCATGTGATGCATCTCATGCAACTCTTTAATTTCTCCAATTCCAAGACAGCATATCGGCGCCTCCTCTTTCTCAATTAACCACTGTTTTTTTATCCGTGTTAGCGCATCTGCCTTGTTTCTTTCAGAAGGCACAAACACTGCTTTTATCTGCAGTTTCAATTCAGACATCAACTCTCTAAGCATCCCTAATCTCCGCTTTATTATCACTTCTCCAGCACCCTTTGTTCGTATTCTGCCACTCTCCTCCACAGTAGAGTTCACCCAACTGAGTACAGTGGCTGAATCAGTTCTTTTTTCAATATTTGTCAGTCTCCATTTGACAGCCAAATTGACACCCTTTAGAACAGCATCTAATTCAGCTATGTTAATGTGATTAAAGTCATCACTTTTCCTCAGCCAAGTTGCATCTTCCGCCACCACACCGCCAATCTCGACAACCACGCCAGTTGCAACATTGCTTGCATCGCACCACACGACTCCTGTGCTCACTTCAGGTATGTGCCAAGCGCCATTAACAGGGTCTTCTTTTTTCACCTCAGCTAGAACCTCCTGCATCACTTTCATGGTTCTGCAATCAACTTTTTCTTCCCAATCCACTCCATTTGCTCTTCTTTTCACATAACTGCATGCTAATCGCAGCCATCCAGCAATTGGATAGTGCCCCAATAATTTACCACAGATCGAAAATAGCTCCCGCCTACTAATTTCTCCTCCCATCTCTGGGATCTCGTTGCCTCTCCTGAACATTAGTGCACCCATCTTATTTTTCATAAGCTTAAGGCCCAGTGCCGCTCCTCCGTCCAGGGATTCCGGAGATTTTACTGCTAACCCAAACCCCTTCAAATGTTCCACAACTTCCTGTGTCGATATTTTCGTTACGTCTACCATTATATCATCAATGTATGAATCAGTGGCCTCTTTCGTCCTACTTCCTTTCTTTAATACTGTTTTTAAAATGGCTGCCATAATCTTTGGTGCGACATTAAGTCCGAATCCTAATCGTGTTAGGCAATAGGTTTTTCCTTTATAACAGACCAGCTGGTACTGCCATAGTTCCTTTGCCACATGTAGTTGCAGGTAGGCAGACTTAAGGTCCTCTATTGCGATCCCTCCTACCAACTGTCTCCACTTTCTTATCTTGTCATCACATACATCTATTATGTCGCTCCCTGTATGACACACCACAAAACGGTTCAACTCACGAAAGTCGAACACTGCCCTAACTTTCCCTTTTGTGGCCTAGAATACTGCCATCAATGGCAACACGCCTTTTCTTTCTCCTTTCCATGGTAACAGAATACCATCCGATATCCATCTTTCCACCTCTTTCTCGGATTCTAATTTCTTATCGCCTTCCAGAGAGTTTTTATAATATTGGACTTTGTTCTGCAATACTGGAGGCTCTCCCTTCCATGTCCATCTTACTGTCCATTTATCTCCATCGAAGTTTGCTTCAAAGTCTTTATCCTCGATTTTGCAAACATTCAGCTGATGGGCAGCCACGGCACATTGTATATCTCCAAACTTCACTTTGGCTTTCTTTATAGTTACACCTCCCAGCTCATTAATCACGTCCATTCCAATTATGACGTGGATCCCATCAACGATGTGATTTATCAAGATTGCCCTCACCTTTACGTGCATTCCACAGACTTGTATCTCCACTTGTCTGGCTCCTTTACATTCTATATTCCTTCCATCAACTGCTTTCACTGTACCGCTCCTTCCATATCCCTTCAAAAGTTTGGAATTGATTAAAGTAGTGGTGCACCCAGTATCGACAAGTGCAGTCATTACAGAATCATTCACCTCTACTTCTATTATAGGAAGAGGCTAGTATCGCGCCTTCATTTCATTGCCAGTGTAGCTTGCGGCGCAGAAGCTCCCCCTTGCCCGTTTCCCTGAATCTGAGGACAATATCTCGCAATGTGGCCAAATTTTCCACAATTGTAGCATGTTGCCCTGGCCCTAGGGATCTCTGTGCAATCTTTTTTAGGTGCGGTCCTTGACATCTAAAGCACTGAAGGCTTGATTCTTTCTTTCCCTTATTAGTCTCATTAGTTTGCGCACTTGCGGCCAATGTCCGAGTTTCTACGACTCTTTTGCTGACTAAAAGCCGTGCAGTCGGTATCAGTTTGCTGACATCCATTCTCTCTATGTTCGGTAGCTGCTGTAATGCCACAGATACATCGTCTGGGAATCCAGTTATGAATGCCAGTTTGGCTGTATGTTCCAGCCCTCTTCCCAGATATCCCGCCAGTCCAGCCAATCTTTTGATTTTATTAGCATAAACATCCACCGATTCTCCTGTCCACTTGAATCGTTGCAGTTTTTCGTATGCCTCAAAAGGCCCCTCAGTGAAGGCGGTCAGGAGTCTCATCTCTATCAGTTCTGCATCTTCTTGTTCTGCATTATTCATCTCAAGATAGAGAGCGAGTGCATCTCCCTGCAAAAAAAGTGGAATAAAACTGGCAAGGTCTGGCACATGTTGAAGCTTAGCCACCAGTTTTACTTTCTTTATCCATCCGACTACATCACCTTCTCCACTAAAAGGTGGTATCACATCTTTTCCCAATCACAACATCCCAGATTCCATGATCTGTTCTTGGCCGGAATAGCTTGTGGTTAAATACAATGACCCCACAACTCAATCTTCACTCTTCAATCTTTAAGTCCAATGCACTTCTGACAGCAATTGCTTCTGCCAAACAAAAAAGACACCCTCTCTCCCAAATACAGGCTTTTTATAGGACAAAACCGTCCAAAGTTATTTGCATACTCTTCCCATGATCTCTAGTCTATAAATAGACGCAGTGGCCATTCTCTTCTTCTTCTTTCACTCTCTGAAGCGGGCGTTGCCAGTGGTAAAATGTTTGCACGATTTTTTTTTACTACATACACAAAGAAAGATGGCCAATTCTTCCCAAAAACTAAACAAAAGAGAAGTCAATTTTTAGGTTAAATGAACACTTGTCTGATTAACGCACAGCGATATGCTGCTGAAAATGGGTCAAGAAATAACAAAGAATGTGATTGGCTTACTAGCAAACTTGACACCAAATCAATATATAAAAACACGCGGTAACGTAAATTACATGTAATAACAGGACGAATCTTCGCGAAAAAGAAAACACGGAAAATTCTGTGTAGCTGAAGTATCATAAATATTTTATAATTTACAACCTCTCTCTACTTACGTAATGAGCACTATTATACTGAAAACCAATACATAAAATATAATATTCTGTTATAAAAAATGTGAATATGAATCAGAATGCAAAATCATTGCTTTCCCAATTTAATACAAATTATCCCTTTCACTCCTATTCTTTCTCTTTTCTTTGGCTGATTTTTACTTTTCAATTCAGCACTCTTTCCCTCTAAAAACAAAAAAGCAAAACACATTTGTATAAAAAAGTACGATTTAGACATTCAGTTTATCTGAAGATTTCAGCATAAGTAGAGTGCATTTCGAAAGGAACCGTTACTAAAACATGTATGCATATGTGTAACTAACACTGTTTATACAAATAAAGGAATTCATTCTATAATATCGTTATAGTCATAATAAATTCTATAATATCGTTATAGTCATAATAAATAGTAAAGCCAATGTAGCATGGCCATGTATCGAGGGTAGTTTAGTTTGGCTGTGTATTGAAGGCTAGTTTAGTCTAGCTATGTAACAAGTGTTAGTGTGTCTTGACTGTACATAAAGGGCTGGTTTGGTTTGACCATGTATTAAAAGCTAGTTTAGTCTGCCTTGTAGTGAGGGTTTATTAAATCTAGCTGTGTATGACACATTAGAGATGTAAGGTCAATAGGATGTGAAATGCTCTTCAAAAATCATGAAGGTGTGTACTTTCAAAATATAATTTGCATATGAGAGGAGTGGCTGTGATAAGAAGTGATAAATTGTGGAGGAGAAGGAATCAAGTGTTTGGCAGTGAAGAGAAAATGTTAAAAAGAAGTAAGGCTAATAATGTGAATATCTTTGGAGTGCTGTCAATTTTGTTTTCAGAAGAAGTTGTGATTCTGCTAAGTTATGTGGCCTGAACTATTGAACTTTATTCAATATTGCCTGTTTGAAAGGACTCTACAATTCTGCATGTGTTGTTCAACCTATGTCAACAGGGTTCGCTCGCTGACAGACGTGAAAATTTTGTAAAATGGGCAACAATATAAGCTAAGTAATTTAACAAATCCTAATATTACCAAAATGGCAACTGCTTTTTTTTTTTTTTTTTCTCTAAATTTTGACTAATGTATTTTAACTATATGCGCATATATTGTCTTTAACTCTTTGCTTCCATGCGAGTCGTTTCTTATTACTTTATTTTTTATTTATTTATTCACTTTGTTTATTTATTTCTCTTTTTGCTTTTACCAACTGTGTATACCTTCTCTTTAAATGTATTTATTTAATGCATTTTAATTACATATGCGTAAAAATGGTCTCTAACACTTAGTCCCACGCGAGCCGTTTTTAAGGTCAGAACTCTACTCGAAAACGAATAGCCTATGCAAGAATATAGAACAGAGCTAGGACCACCTTTCTTTCTACTATAGAAGACAGAAGAACTTTATTTAAGTAGTATACTTAATATATGCAATCACCGTACGCTTGCTTGTATGTAAGTGTCCTCCATGATACCCATACCATACCAAACCACTGCATGTGGCTCATAATTTGACTGGCACTATATTTTTAACTGCAATATACATAATCCCAGCTGTGATACTAGGACTAATTTTCTGAATAGATGCAACACTCTGCGCCTGACCTTAATGACTACAATTCCAAATCCCAACGAATTAGCTGTCCCTATAACTGGGAGGGAAAAACCTAATAGCTAGCTACGAAATCCTATACATTTTACCTCCAAGACGATTGCGTTTGTCTTACCTGCATGCATAAAAAAAAAAAAAAAAAAAAATTTCCTCCCTTCTTCAGACTAAACCTTACCTGTAACTCAAAAATCCTAATGGAAATCCATCTGTAAATAAATAACCCCTCTTCTCTTGAACGCTAACAATCTACTCCTTCCAACCTATCCGCCACTAAACTCCCACATTGCTCCGCATCTGTAGTTGAATCGCTAACTTCCAGCCCCTAATCCCTCACATGCAAACTGTTTTAATAACCATCACTAAACATCTATACATTTCTACCTCTAAGGCATGCATTACAGCTCATTCCTATCCAGTAAGGGACTTAACAGCCTATGCACACAAAGGCAGGTACTTAACAGCCAAAGTACCCAGAAACAAAGCGATATGCACTACACAACTGTCTCGAGTTTTGCAACGATTAATTACGTTATTGAAACGACACTCCTTGTTATGCAAAACGCCCCATGACTCTTACTAAAAAATACCTACAACTCCAACTCTATTCGCACCTACTGAAAACCTGCCCATATATATCTATTCACCTAATTACGCATGACTCAATACTTGCTGTCTTATCCATGCTATATTGCACTTACATCTTAACCCTCCTATCATCTAAAATAGCTCGGGCACAACTCGTAGCTCAATTCTTAATACCTACTCATACTGTAACACTATACTAGACCTAAGCTAACATTAATAAAATAAAAAAAAAAGGGTACGACTAAAATCACATTATCTCCTCCCTAACAAGCCCTCTTACAAACATAGACGCTTACACTGCATGAACTTCACCCACCCCCTTTATCCATTAACAAGTAAATAGCATGTCCCTAAATCACTTTGAGGAGTGTAACTAATCAGTAGATATAATCCCCAACAAACTAACCCAGTAACACTAACAATGCGGGGTCGCAGAAATACCTGGATTAGAACCTAGGCGCGGAGAAAACCCTCTCAGGGCTGACGGACCCAGTAGGTCTTCCCAGATCATCCGTCTAGGAGAAGGAAAACTCTGAAACTAAACCAAAGGGGAGAGAGGCCTCTTCAGTCTTGGATGACAACCTTCCTAGAGCTGGTGACTCAAACAAATTCACCGGTTTGCAAACCTAAATTGCTTAAGGAGTAGATAGGCTCTGTCTATCGCCCGGCTTCCATACTCCTTCTTTGCCTATTAGTCAAGCGCAGAGACACTATCTCAGTGATTCGACAGAAACACCCAGCGGTAGATCTTGTTTCCTGGCTAGGGCAATGAACGCCGTTCTTCCCCACTCCCAGCATGCCCCACCCCTAAAACTGAACATTTGGGAGTGCTTGAGTATAAGATATGCCTGAGCGGTTAGATTGGGTTGACCTTCTTCTAAAGGGTTGAGGGTACCGGATTGACAGTTCCTGGCTGCTGTTCCCGACTGGTAGTACAGGAGCCCTAACTCTTTGGTAGCGCTTAGAGCGGCTGCTCCATCAACAGTTGAATAATATCGGGTTGTTTGCAGTGCCATGACGCGCATGGAAAGGGACACTGCACTCATCCCCGGTGGGCTTTCCTGAGGCCACAATCCTAATTGGAGAAAGGTCAGCTGATGGTCTACTTGTGATGCATGTCTGAAGCTCCGCATAACCTCTTGCTTAGCTCCCCCTTACCGAAACTCTTAAAAAAAATATGACGACAGTACAATCTAAAAATAAGCTTAAACCAGGATTAGGGACAAACAAATTCAACTTGCCTCCTCCCTTGAGGCTCTCATTCACAAATATCCGTGGGCTTAGAACTAACTTAGCTGATGTTGAAGCATTTCTCTTAACAAATACCCCGGATATCTTAGCACTAAGTGAGACTAACCTACACTCCTCCATTCCCTCTAACCACTTTAACATGCCTGGATATCTCCCACTCTGCCGTAAGGACTCTGACAGACATATGCACGGACTTGGAGTTTACATTCGTAATACCCTTCCCTTGACTAGAGAAACAAACCTAGAAACAGATGATCAAGCCTTTATATGCTTTAGACTAAACGTGCAACACAGTATTAGCTACTATTATTTTCTCTACCGCTCTCCCTCGACTCAGGACTGCTACATAATAAACAAAGTATCTGACAGCATAGACACGGCACTGTCCCTCGACACTAGCGCACAAATACATGTGTTTGGTGACTTTAATGTCCACCACAAAAACTGGCTTGGATTCTCTACTCACACAGATGCAGCGGGCAGCACAACCCATAGCTTCGCTATATCTCACTCCCTATCACAAATTGTTACGTTTCCAACCCGTTTCCCTGACCAGGAAGAACAACACGCATCACTTCTAGATCTGTTTTTGACCACAGTTCCCGATGACTGCATAGCGAAGGCCCACAGCCCACTCGGGAACGCTGATCATGCAGTGATAATGGTTGAAATCGCCCTAAACTCTAGTCCCAAAACTGAAGAGCCAGTGCTCAAAACAACGAGATATTATAATAAGGCTGACTGGGAAGCCATCAGGGAACTAATTAGAGATGCTCCATGGAAAAATATTTTCTCTCTCCCTGCTGAACAGTGTGCAAACGAGACCACTGACTGGTTCAAAACTGCAATCGAAGCGCATGTTCCCATGCGGAAATTTTATAGTAAGCCCCACTCTCCCCAATGGTTTACGTCGACTTGTGCAACTGCCATTACTCAAAAGCAGCATGCATACCGTAGGTTTAACCGACATAAGTCCAGTTCAAACAGAGTGAAGTATATAGAAGCTAGAAATAACGTTAAGAAAGAAATAGCGACAGCTAAGAGAGAATTTACGGAAACCACTAAAAAGCGCATCGAAGCACAAAAACTAGGAACTCGAGACTTCTGGAAAATCTACAACAGTGTAGTAAATAATGGGCAATCAACAATTCCCCCACTAACCAACAATCACGAGGTTGTCTCCTCAGCAACCGACAAGGCTAACATGCTTGCCAGTCGGTTTGCCTCAAACTCCACACTGGACCCTTCCAACCACCCCCTACCTGACTTTCCTATGCGGACAGACGCCACACTAGACGATCTGAAAACCACCCCTGCTCAGGTGCATGCTATCATAAAAAACCTTGACACCTCAAAAGCATGTGGACCCGATCTTATCCCAGCTGTGCTATTAAAAAAGTGCTCAGCCGAAGTAGCTCCAGTTCTCTCCAAACTCTACAACAAATGTCTTAATGAAGCTTGCTTTCCGGGCTGTTGGAAAACTGCTTCTGTTGTACCAGTATTCAAGAATTCTGGCGAAAGGACAGACCCATCAAATTATCGCCCCATTAGCCTCCTCCCACTTTTTGCCAAAATATTTGAGACCATAATTAACCATGCTCTAGTCCATCATCTGACAGATGCTAAACTACTGACTGACAAACAATATGGATTTAGACAAGCCCGTTCCACAGCAGACATCCTCACCGTGATCTCTGAACGTATATACCAATCACTGGACAAAGCGGGGGAAGGCAGAGCGGTAGCTCTAGATATATCTAAGGCTTTTGACAGGGTATGGCATGAGGGTCTCCTCAGGAAGATTAGATCTTACGGTATCACTGGTAGAATACTTAACATAATTAAATCCTTCTTAGATAAGAGAAAAATCCAGGTAGTCCTCGACGGTCGCACATCTAAACAATATGATATAAATGCGGGAGTGCCCCAGGGTTCTATCCTTGGACCTCTATTGTTCCTGATATTCATAAATGACCTCCCCGACAACATTGCCTCTGAGATGGGTATATATGCTGATGACACTACACTCTATGGCAGACACGACAGGAAGACGAATGAACACATTTCTAAAGAAATGGCAGAAACACTAGAGGAAGACCTCCAATCTGTAGTGGAATGGGGACAAAAGTGGTTGGTCGCGTTCAATGCTGCCAAGACTAAACTAGTTTCATTCAATAATTACAAGAAACCCTCTCTACCACCAATAGCAATGGCCAACGACTCTTTATCTGAGAGTCCATCTTTCAAACTCCTTGGCCTAACGTTCACAGGAAACATGAGTTGGAACAATTACATTGAAGGCATTGCCAGGGCCGCTGCAAGAAAGGTAGGCTCTCTCTACCGTGCTAGAAAACTACTAACACCCGAAAGTATCCTGTACCTCTATAAGGCCACCATTCGCCCATGTATGGAGTATTGCTGCCACATCTGGGCTGGTGCATCTGCTACTAGTCTCTCGCTCCTTGACAAGGTTCAAAAGAGAGTCGCAAATCTGATAGGCCCTGAACTGGCATCTAAGCTTCAGCCTCTGTCCCATCGACGAAATGTTGCATCCCTCTGCCTGTTCTACAAGTATTTTAGTGGTGAATGCTCTGATGAACTGCAATCACTTGTGCCCCCACGACGCGAGCACCCTCGACAAACCCGACAGGCTACTAGATCCCACCCCCACACTGTAGAGGTCCCTAGATGTAAAAGATCTTTTTACTCCAATAGTTTCTTCCCCAGAACCGCAAGACTCTGGAATTCCATTCCAGGTCCCTGCTTCCCCAACAGTACTGACGTGCAGAAGTTCAAGTGTAACGTGAACCGACACCTTGCTGCCCAAATCCCTACATAGTACCCCAGTAGTTGTTGCCCCTGATAGTAGCCCCCTACACCAAAGTGGCAATTTGCCTTGTTTGGGGTGAAAATGTAATAAAAAAAAAAAAAAAAAATTCAACTAAACACGTGTACAGAGTAATTTAATGAAAATGTATGCGCATGCACCCCCTTTCAAAAAATTCGATCAAAATTTAAAAAACAAAAAATAAAATAAAATGGTGGAAATTCACTTTCATTGAGCTTACTATTTGTTATAATTCGCAATATAATTTATGAAATATGTATCTCAAGTTTACATTTTTACTTAGAATAGTAAGATTATATATAATGTCTCCATTCATCAACACGAAACCACATTTGAGGATAAAGCTTTAATAAGATGGACTGATTGTCAGATAAAATAAATGTAGAATATTATGAGAGGATTGAAAATGATGATTGGAAGGGACACAGTTGTATTACTTATGAGAGCATAATACATCTACATCTCTCTCTCTCTCTATCTATCTCTATACATATGTGCGTGTGTGCACGCACGTGTATATGCAATGTATATAAGGAAGTAAATGAGTATGATTAAAGGAATACATAATGTCTTTCGTTTCCACCTGAGAAGACTTCGCTGACGACACCATCTACAGCAGTGCCATCCGGTTTGTATTTGTTATCCTTCAATGGCTTATATTTTTTATCTCAACAATTTTAATCGTTGCAAAAAAAAAGTAATAAAAATAAAAAAAATAAAAGCAAAAACAAAACAACAAAACTAAACGTGTATTTCGCGCATCTGTTTTCTTCCTCGACTTCCGTCTATGTATTTATATGCCCCCATGTACATGATTGTGTGAAATCGTGTACAACATTAAGAAGGGATGGAATAACACGCAGGTTGCGAAAAAGCGAATAAAAATGATATCAAAGGAAATGGAAAAACGATACGTTGCAGTAGAAAAATGATGGTGATGATAATTTGTAAGCAGTAAGCCAGGAGGCGGGGATACTTGGGATACAAATAACGTTTAGAAAACATCTCGAAATAATTCCTTTAAGGTAGTAGACAGAAAACATCATGGACTAAAAATGCTATTCTTATCATTCTTCTCATCAGAGAACATAAAAAAAATCAGCAAATTATATTTGTAGCAATGCGATAATTTTCTAGTTAAGGCATTTAGTGAAACCGCAATTTATTGTAGTTATAAATTGCTAAATAAAAAAATGAAAAAAATATTGGATATATAAAAACTAATATAAAAACAAACCGCGCATAAAATTTCAGCTTGAATGAAACTCCTCTAGAGTTGATTCAAAATGCAAAATAGTTCTTTAGATAGAATATATTTCAAGTCCAGCGTAAGGAGGCGTATACTCCGATTGGAAAGTTTTCAAAAATCCGATTGGAAAGTTTACAAAACAGCTGAAATAATGAAAATTGTTTTTTTTCCGAGCAGTACTGTAGTCCAAAGAGAAGTTTGTTCTCAGCCAAATGGGACCTAATAGTAAGAAGAGAGAAATCCAAAATGAGAATCTTCATCATCGGTTTAATATATATATATATATATATATATATATATATATATATATATATATATATATATATATATATATAATACTAATCTATAAACACGTATTTCACGGTTTTATCGATCGTCAGTGTAGCCGGGCTGTTCTAGGATTCGAACCTCAGGCCACATGTATTATGGTCGAGTGCGTTAACCGCTATATCACGAAGTCCTAGATGAATTTACGTGTTATTTTTATCGCTTATAAACTTATATCGATATTTTTTTACGATAATACGGTTATCAGCATCTCTAACTTTGGAGATCTAGGAAAATAATTTTCCTTAGAAGATCACCCATATTTTTGGACGTAAAAAAATAAACAAATATTATTTATTTATTTATTATTTCACTTACAGTAATCTACAAACACGTGTTTCACGGTTTTATCGATCGTCAGTGTAGCTTGAGTTTTCTAGGATTCGAACCCCAGACAATATAAATTATGGCCGAGTACGTTAACTGCTATGCCACGAATAGGAAGTGATTTTCTTAGATCTTAAAAGTTGGACCTAAATAGGATTTAAACTTACGTGTCAAACTTTAATCCCAAGTAAACAATTATGATTTGAAATTATGGTAACATATTGTTGGCACTGTACTCTCAGACAATTGTTTGGGCGTGACTTGTGGTACAATAGGTTATTGATAAAATTCAAAGACCAATTTAGTTTTAATGATTATATAAATACTATTAGCAATATAAAAGTGATGACATTATAAGGTTTGCAAGTGTTTATATGCACGTACTCTTCATAGGACTACAGAGATGGGTACCCTAGGTCCAACTTTTCTATTATTTTTAATATTGCAGGGTTGGTCGGTTTGCTGTTTTGGTGGCTTGGAGATCTTGGTAGAAAGTACTAGTCAAAAATCCGTTCTTGACAATCAGTCTGGGAGGTGGGGGACAGGAACTCACACAGTACCTGTCGGACTGAGGTATTACTGCATATTACCTAGGAGGTCCACCCTCCCAGGCGTTGTCACCCGGCTTTCGGGTGTGGCAAGTTTATTGCCTGTTCTCCTGCCGGGAAATGCGGACGAGCATGCTTAAGCAATTTTACTAGGCCAGAGTGTCCCTTTTTTAGGGGCGCTGGTTTGACATCTCTACCTTCTGACATTGTGTCACATCTTGCTGTGGTCGGCAGCAAGTAAATATCGACCTTAAGTCTGCATTACAACACTTACACCTATGAGCTTATTATTTACACTTTATTTTTAAAAACTATAACTCATTTTATTTAAAGAATGTTACAATATAAACGCTAGTGCGTCAGTAACTTCATAATCTAGTACTATTTTAGTACATGATAATTTGCAAATTATTTTAAATCCAAAATAAACATTTTTTCTACAATTTAAATTTTTACAAAAACGCAGACAAATTAATGTATATTAAAATTTAAATGCTAATGAAAAAAAAGTTTCTTGTATTTCATTTCGTAATTATGTTTTTTTTTTAATATTTTAATTAAATCTAATAAATGTTGTTATGAATTCCATACATTAATAAAAATAATTTAAAGATATCAATATGCGTATATTTATGTTACATTATATGTAATTGTTTATTTAATAGCGAAAATAGATTGGAAATAATGAGATGCGTCTTTTCTGTAATTTATGACATAAGCTTATTTTTCTTTTTCTGACATTATATAACAAACCGAAAACGTGATTTTTTTATGCCAAATAACATGGCAGAACAACACAAATGGATTATTCAGAATTAAATACATATTTGTCACATTAATTGCTACCTGGGTTTAAATTAAAAATCTAACAGATAAATCTATATACTATATATCAATGTTTTTATACATCTTTATAAATGCAGAAATATATATATATATATATATGCAGATATTTTATATATATATATATATATATATATATATATATGTGTGTGTGTGTGTGTGTGTGTGTATTAAATCATACTAATCACTTTGCTTTTTAATGCATATCTAATAGGTGAAACAATTCTCAAAATAAGCATGAATTCACGTTTAGAAAAATAATTTGCAAAAGAAATAGAAAAAATAAAGTTTTCTATATTCCATTTTCAGATAAGATTTCATCACTTGAACATTCAGCATTTCCAAAAATTACCGCGGAAATATTTTTCATTGCTAACAAGGCTTAGATTTTTCTCGAGAATCATTTAATATGTTTGAAGACACATAGGCGTTTTGTTAAAGGCATGTAAAGGAATAGAATCTGTATACACAATAAACGCGGGTATTCTTAAGACATATTTATTTGTTTGTATACAGCACATTTCACGTTGACACATTAGATCACCGAGGTTAAGCACGTTGAGTTTAGTCCGTATTAAATGTGCTCTCCGCTTATCTCGGCATGGTTTCCAGTCCTCTAACACTTTTCCTTCCCATGGAACTCTAGCAGTGCCGATTCAGGAGAGGTGTGCTTTAGCTTGCGCAACCCTTGTCTCACAATTATACATCCAGTTACACTTATTAGTGGTATCCATTGTCTCTTGAGACTGAACGGAGACATCACATTTAATTGTTTAGCGATGGGAGTACTTTTGAAAATTTAAGTTTGACAAGCCGAGGACAATGTTTCTTAAAACCTAAACGTGACGGACCAGTGAAAGTGCGGTCCAAATTTAACTGTGACAGACCAATCAAAATACTATCTCAAATTTAAGCGTGACAGACAGACTGAGCGAAATACTGATGCTGATGTTTGTAGATATTTAAAATTATATGCGTAATTTTAATCAGCACGTTTAACGACGATAGATCAATATCTAGTGTGATCTATCGACAGTGGTAAACCGAGTTCCAATCACTAGTTTCACCTGTGAAACATTCATAGTAAGAAGGCACCGAATTACAACTTTGTTTTCTTTCATCTGTATCATAGTAAACGGGTAATAAAAATGAACTCAGACGCAAATCAAATACGATATTAGTGGTGAAACACACTACAAATATAAACCGCGTAGGGAGAATACTTTCTCTTGTACTCTCTCTGATTTACTCAATCATTCAATTTGCCGCTACTCTGTATTTATCTTTCTCCGGCTATGAGAGGATGTGACATAGGGTTGGAACTAGTAAGCCAGTATCCCTAATTAAAGAGCACTTTTATCTCTGGAAAATTAGGTATGAGTAGCCCCATCCAATTCGTCGCTTAGGGCATCTCAAACAACAAGCGATAAACTTGCTCCCGCCGAAATCCGGAAAAGGTGAGACTCCCAGGGTTACTCAGAACATTTGTTTCAGTCCAACAGCTAAAAGGTCGGAATCTCGACTGGCGTGCTACGAGAGGCACCACTTTGTGCCCGCATCCATTCGCTCTGAGTTGGTAGCCATATTTATTAGGTATGAACGAGTTCATTCGTAGATAGGTTTCTCAAACACTCTGTTTGCGTAAAACAAAAAAAGAACTTCTATAACAACGTTTTATCCAAGAACTTCTAATCTGCGGAACACAATACAACGAGACTGTTTCTCTCCTTCAACATGGTCCTCTTCTAGTCCAATGTCGACAAATACTTGTCAAATAATTGTCTTGAGGAATGAAAATCTAAATAAGAATAAATAACACACGAGAAGAACACATCCTGAAACAAACTAAAAGTGTGCGAACATTGTCTAATATAATACATGATGAAGGACAGCACACTAGAGATGTGAAAATGTCAGACATTAACTTCAAAATAATTCACAAACTCTTGTATAAGAAGAGTGAATGTATCTCATGCCGGGATTAGTTAAATAAAGTACTAGAATGAGCGACAAATTAACAAAATGATTGACGGATGCGAGGTCAGGGTATTAATCGGTGGATAGTGATGAGACGCCATTTCCTCCAAAAAGTGTTTTCTCCTCATCGATATTTGATATCAGTTGGATGCATGAAGAGATACTTTTTCACAACCCGTTATGGGTAAAAGAATCATTAAGTAGTCTAGAATAATGATGGCTTATTGTCTGTCTCTCTGTTTTATATATATATATATATATATATATATATATATATATATATATATATATATATAATCTGTATATATATATATATATATATATATATATATATATATATATATATATATATTGGCAGAATTTCATTATTCGCGCATATTTTATTAAAGAGGATCTTCGTTCTTCTTTTTGTGATCTTTCTTTCGAATTTTTCTTGTTTTCGTACGAGTATTTTTGTTGTGGGATCCAAAGTTCTTATAAAGTCCCCTAGTTTATCGAACGTTTTCGGCCTCGATTGACCATCGTCAGGGTTGTTCTTCCTGTGCATCCTACTTATTGATTGATTTGTTATCTGTCATTTTACTGTTTTTATTAGTAATTTACTATGTGTAGTTTCGCATAATTTGAATTTTTTCCTTCCTCTTCACCTTTATCGTGTTAGAATAGGTGGAGAATTCGGATGCTGTTGTCAACGTTTATTTTATTAATGGTTGGGTTTTTACTTTTTTATTATTAATGCTTCTAGCATTGTTAGTCGTTGGTAATTATTGCAAGTTTTTAATATGTTAGTGTTATTTTTTTAAAAGTTATTTGTATTTTTTGGAGGTGGTGTTTATTATGTTATGTTCTTGTTCGAGGTGTTTGCAAATAGCACTGGAGGTGTTCTGATGTCCTGTGAGACGTCTTGCCAATGTAAATCTAAATCTAAAAATTACCATAGAACATAATATAAACAATAAAATACCATTTATAGACATACTAATTAACTCCGAAAACAACGACAAATTTACCACCACCGTATACAAAAAACCAACCAGTAAACATTCCTGCCTTCTTAATTTTAACAGCTATTGCCCCAACAAATATAAAATAGCCATAATAAAAAATCTATTAGACCGAGCACACCGAATATCATCTAATAAAATCCTTTTCTACAAAGAGCTAGCAAACATTAAACAAATACTAGTTAACAATAACTTTCCCAATAAAATAATCGATCAAGAAATAGCCCAATTTATTAGAAATAAAAACAAACCAATTAATCAAAACGAAAACACCCTAATTCCTCTATACTGCAAAAATCAAATGCACTATAATCACAAACAGGACGAAATTACCATAAAAATATTATAAAAAGATACATAAAAATAAAAAAATCCTAACAAAATAAAACCAATAATATATTATAAAAAATACCTAACGAAAAACCTAGTAGTAAAGAATAATAACAACGATACAACTGATAAAATTAGTATTGTCAATGCAGTTTATTTGTTTTAATGCCCCCCTCGAGGAGACTGCTACTCGAAAAATATGAACTATATTGGCCATACACGTACTACATTGGGAAGACGTCTCACAGGACATCAGAACACCTCCAGTGCTATTTGCAAACACCTCGAACAAGAACATAACATAATAAACACCACCTCCAAAAAATACAAATAACTTTTAAAAAATAACACTAACATATTAAAAACTTGCAATAATTACCAACGACTAACAATGCTAGAAGCATTTATAACAAAAAAGTAAAAACCCAACCATTAATAAAATAAACGTTGACAACAGCATCCGAATTCTCCACCTATTCTAACACGATAAAGGTGAAGAGGAAGTGGGGAAAAACAAAGGAAAAAGAGAGAAAAAAATTCAAATTAGGCGAAACTACAGATAGTAAATTAGTAATAAAAACAGTAAACAAATCAATCAATAAGTAGGATACACAGGAAGAACAACCATGACGATGGTTAATCGAGTCCAAAAACGTTCGATAAACTAGGGGACTTTATAAAAACTTTGGATCCCACAACAAAAATACTTGTACGAAAACAAGAAAAATTCGAAAGAAACATCATAAAAAGAAGAACGAAGATCCTCTTTAATAAAATATGCGCGAATATATATATATATATATATATATATATATATATATATATATATATATATATATATATATATATATATATATAAATATAAAATAAAAATTACAATTAAATTTACCAAAATGATCCAAGATGGTAAAATAAAATATATTATAAATATTAAAGAATTAATATTTATAAAATTATCTTAGCCAGATGTAAAAGCTCGATAAAACCAAATAGGAATTAGAGCTTATAATACGAGCAAACAGTTAATAAAACATGTTACAACACTTTGATATGAGTTAAAAACATATTTAATCTGAAAAGGAAACACTAGATAAGTGGATAGTCCTTAATCCGTGGAGTTTCAAAGAAATGCTTTCCTTCTCATCAGCGGGTAGGAATAAGCAAAATGCGGGATTGGATTTTGCATGCAAAAGTATTTGATGAAACAACAAGTAAGTCAAAGATCTTACTTGAAAACAAAAAAAGTGTTTTTAACATTTTTATTAACTGTTTACTCGTATATATATATATATATATATATATATATATATATATATATATATATATATATGGGTTTTTTTAAAAAAGAATAACCCACTGACACGTGTTTTGTCGTCTACGATTCATCAGAGTGGCTGAATCTACCGACATTCGAAATCCGGACCCCATGGTAAGAATCATAAACTCTTACCACTCGTCCACCTCGCTGACTGTTCGGATATATCGCGATTTTCGTAGATTCGTTTGTTTTTGTTTTTGCGATACGTTTTTGCTAGAATTCAATTATTTACAAAAGTGTATTTTTACCTAAATGCGAGTTGGGAACATTTTTCCCTTTAACCAATTTGATACCTTCATATGGGGAGCGGCATATATATTGTTTTGAAAATAGTATTATCCACTGACATATGTTTCGTCGTCTACGTCAGCGTGGCATGTTAAAAGCTTATTTACAAACGTTCCCGTACAAAAAAGGCAAAAACAATATTGACATAATTCTTGACAACACATACCTCTCCTCTAAAATTAACCAAGCAATACTTTAAAAAATGCTTTTAGTCTGCATCACCAGAGTACCTTTCTACGACCACAAGGAGAATATTTACACCCAAATAGATGGCGTATCCATGAGTTTCGTCCTGGACATACTTTCAGTGAGCTCTACATGAGTCACTTCGAAAACCTGATACTCAATAACACCAATAATCCCTCTCCTTACTAATAACAACCAAGACATTCTTACCCTTACGAACCTTCTCCAAGACAACTGTGCTCAAATTTACTGTAGAATTAAATGTTAATAACAAAATTCCTTTACTCGATGTCCTTATTGGCGCTTCCAATAATACTTTTAGCACTTCCAACTACCAAGAACCTACTTGCTATAATTCTTGTGTTCTAAATTTCAAGAGCGAATGCCACCACCATTACAAAATAGCCATCGTGAAAACTTCCTCAATCGAGCTTATCTATTTCAATAAAAAAGTACTGCTTATCAGACTAAAAAATATTAAACAAGTCCTCATCAACAACGGATTCCCAAATTATATTGTTGACCAACACATAAACTCTATACCCCAGAAGTTAAACAACACTCCCACTAACAGTAATACACCACATATCATAACTTTAATACAATTAACCTATTCTACTGCAATCAAATGCATCCGGACTTTAGTTAGACAAAATCGCTATAATAACATCATTCATAGATAAATCCTCTCCGTTGCCAGAATAGCATAAAATTCATCATTTACTATAAAAAATTAAAAACCCAAAACTTAGTAATTAAAACAACCCCTCCTCTCCATTAAAACCACTTGAACGCACTAACGTCATCGATCAGTTTAAGTGCCCCTTGGGAAAATATAAGTCCTGTAACAACAATGCGACTTATAGTTGCGTCGGACAAATCACTATCATATTATCCAGGTGGCTTACCTTCCATAATATTGAATTTAGTGCCATATTCTAACACTTACATAAAATACATTATTCGAATTTCAGAGAAATTTTCATTAAAAAAAAATACTACACCATGAAACAAATATTAAGAAGCTAAACATACTTGGAGCTATTTATATAAAAATGCAAAAAATGTACCCTTAATCAGGTCACATTCCGAAATAGTACCAACACACTTAAATGCCTTGGATAACCCCCCCCTCCTCACACAAAATCGTTTCTTCCCACTAACCTTAAAATTAACACGCTCTCCTGGACTCCATGATACTTACTCCCCCACCACAGCCAGCAGACTCATTGACCCTCACTTCACCTTCGCTCGCAACCCAACTACTATTTAAATAAATCTACCCATAATTACCAGCGAGCTTCTCGCACAAATTCCTGAAGAATGTGTAAATGATTACACAAGAAGTTAAAATTAAAAAAAAAACTGCAAAAACTTTGAGAAGAAAAAATCCTTGGAACATGCATCGATACCTTCGACATATATACAAAAAGATAATACGAAAAATTGAAAAAATAAAAAACGTATTACAAAACAGAAGCGTTTTGTTGTTTTTAACAATGACTGTTTACATACATACATGATATGATGATTGCAACGTCTTGCAAGACGAGTGCCACTCCCTCAGACATTTAAAATCCATGAGCCCAAATGTCTGAGGGAGTATCTATACAAATATGATGTTAAAGAGTCTTAGCTTTGTACGACAGCTAAGTCTCTCTCGGTTCAAAATCTTGCGATCCAGCAACAAACAAGAGCAAGATAGCCAGCAACAAATTAAGCTGCAGACCAGCTTAATGCGGGTACTGGTCTTCCGCTTTATGGTTTTTTAAATCAGAGATTTGCTTCTCCTAGAACGGTTGCCTTCACCACGGCTTACGGGAGCCCTCTCTACCCCATTACACACATATATATACATACACACACACACACAAATATACACGGTGCTAGTTGGCAGTTGACCCAGAAAAAGAGTTCATTCGCCCATACATACATACATACATACATACATATATATATATATATATATATATATATATATATATATATATATATGTATATATGTGTGTGTGTGTTTTTGTGTGTTTGGTATTCATTTGTAGATATCGTTTTTGTAACATGTAACTTAAATATAAACATATGAACTTAATTTAATTTGATTTTTAACACGTAGTGTATGAAAATATTTGTAGACAGCATTTCCAAACTTTTCTAAAACCTTCTGAAATTTTGCTTCTATGTCTATTCTGGTGTGCATAAACAAATCTAAAAGACACCTAAAAAGAAACATCGAGTCGACGGTCTGTCTGAAAATATATGATACGAGGAGGTGTCAGTCGCCATTGTTTTGAATCCCTAGAGATATCGGCAAATGTGTTATTTTTAAAGTTCATACCTGCATCTAGGAAGATTTAAAGTCCTCAACACGGCTAGTGTCGTTTTGTCGGCTTTAATGTGTAAACTTTCAAAAGGATAAGTAGGAATGAACCCAACTTGTCTATATATTGTGGAATTGCTTAAGTGAAAGCGAGTAGAGATGCTTTTAGAATTGCAGATTGGTTTGAGTTAGAGAATATAAGTCGTGAAAAGGAACGCGCACTGAACTGACTGATTGAAAGTCTTATGCAATGAGACAACAGCATAAGCTAATAATATAGTACACTTTTATATTAAAAAAAAAACCCAAAATGTCTGTCTATTGTATATAAAGCTATTTATTTAATTCGCGGACTCACTGTTTGCTAGATATAGTCCAATAAAAAAAGGACAGCCTTTGAATTAAGACAATTCGTTTTCCAGACAAAACAGAGATGAAATACTGTTCAGCCATTTACCCAAGTTCCATCTACCTACGTCAAATTTACAACCTAGGCACAGAGTAATATTCAAACAAAAATCGGAACGCATCTCATATCATCGGCTTTTACTTATCGAAAATACTAAACTGAAGACCTTTATCCCCAATTATATCACACACATTAATATACACATACATAAATGCATTTTCAACAGGATAAGTTTATTTTGAAAATGCAAAACGAAAATTATCCCAAGAAAGTTACAAATTATTGTAAACGATTACCAATATAATTTTTCAAAACTTAGTTGTATTTTGAGTAGAATCGATTGAAAGATAAAATTAATCGCAACTACTATCATCATATCAATATTACCAAAAATCATAGGACGAACCCTTTCTTTTTTTTGATTTTTTAAAAAACTTTGATCCCTTAACATTTATTGTGTTTGGCTCAAATCAAATTTAAAAGTTTGCTCTATGTCCAAGTAACCTTCATCTAAGATTCCAAGTGTTTATACCCCAAATTAGTGGAGGAGTTTGGTAGAGTTTTCAAAGGTCAAATCGTTGAACTTTGATCCCTTGATATCCAAATTTGTGGCCGAAAACCGATTGAAAAGAATTTCCCAAATCTCAATCGCCGTTATCTCAAATCTCCAGTCCGTAGAGTGAAAATGTACGGAACAGTTTGGTAAGGAAATGTACACACACAAATATACACACAGACAGATAATTTATATATATATATATATATATATATATATATATATATATATATATATATATATATATTGTGTCACAGAATATCAACATATCAAACCACAATGATATTGTCTGTTTCAGGTCAAGTATGGTCGCTAAGAATGAAACATAAATTTGCGTGTGACGTAAACAAAGAACTTACGGCTCTCATCAGTCATGCTGGAACGTTGAGAAAGTCACATAATTTGGTGATACTGAACACTATTATTATATATAAAAATTAATTATCATAGAACGAGAAAGAAAAAATATATAAGTATTTATTTCATTAAAATAATAGTGTACAATTCAAGTGTTAAGTGATTCTTTATGATATTTTTATAGTAACACTTATTTATTATTCATAACTTCTACACGGCGATCTAATGTGTGCGAGAAGTCGCCTTAACACATGTTGATGCAAACATCCTAATTAAATGGTGAGTGTTTCAAATTTACTGAAATTAGTGGAATAATAAGGTTATTTGTATGAATGTCAACGTTAACTGCAACAAATAAAATCAACTTATTTATTTAAAAGAAATAAAATAATTATTTTTCTCAATTTCGTTACATTTATTTAGAAGTGTTATATCAATTTACATATGTTATAATTGTTTAGCATTTAAGATTTATTCAAGATTATTTATCGCAATATTATTTTATTCAAATGTTAAAATTCAGCATTCTATCCGTTAAAGCTTCTGTTGCAACATTATTTAATTTTAATTAAAGGCGTTAATAATGCGATATTTTCTGGTGAATTATCTCTCTTGCGTAGGAAATACTTAAATAAGTAGTCAGTATGCTTAAAGTATAATTCTGTGTTTATATAGTTTTAAACGTTCAATGCTATTTATTGAGGTGTGAATAATTATAATTCATATACTAAGCGTGTTATTTCATTAATGTTTTTTAAGGGGGCAATTTTAAGTTTATATAGTATTTGCATCATTGTATTAACATTCGCTTTTAATTTATTTATTAATTTATTTTTTCTAAGGAGGTAGTTCATTATTTAATCAATATACTAAGTGTTCCATTCTATTATCATCTATTTATTATTATTTATTATCATTATTATTATTATGCATTTAAAAAAATATTTTCGAGTGTAATTTTCAGATATATATATGAAACTCGTAATACTAAAAGTTATTGTTTATATTTGTGGGAGAGTCATTGCAAATTAATATAGTAAGTGTGCTATTCTATTAATATATATATATATATATATATATATATATATGAAATAAATACAGATGTAAACATTTACACATATTTTTCGTATTGTTTTTTTAAACCATATATATATATATATGGTTAAAAACAATACGAAAAATATGTATAAATGTTTACATCTGTATTTATTTCCTATGTTTGGATGTATAGGAATACAAAAAGTCTTTTGAAAACAAGAAGAATATATATATATATATATATATATATATATATATGTATATGTATATGCTAAAGTTCATATTAATAAAAAAAACAAAATATTCAATTAAAAATACGAATAAATACTCACGAATAATGCACAATTCATATCCGGTTATTTCTTTATGTGTTTGCTGGTTTTAATTAACAATCTCTACTTTCATCTATGTTGTTGGTTTTTATCATGCGTGTCATGTGCACATATCTATTGTATTTCTCATTAAAAAAACTTTATTAATGAGAACATACTTTCATATTCATTGTAATTTATTTCTGGTTATTGTCTCCTAGTGAAGAATTCTGTTTACGTGATAATCTAATGGAATGGCATTATCAAAGCAGATGGACAGAAAAGACTCAACAAAAATAAAATAGAATGCTTCTCGAATTTCACACGCGGGTTTGCATATTAAAGTGAATATTTCACTCATAGCTATTTGTCCTCATAATGGAACAACAGGGGTTGTTCTCGCATAGGAAGTTGCCACTAAATAGAATTTAGAAGTAGTATGATTGAGTTTCATGCTCATTGGACCAATTCGTATCTGTGGAGTTATTTATTACATTAATACGGTTGTTGCTACGACCGTTATTATCTTGTACGTACTTTCCGAAGTGTTATGGGGTTAAATGGTAATAAACGAAAGGAACACAGGATTTTAGGAACGAAACATGTATTCACATAAATTACAGGCAAAGTGAGTGGAGTAATACCATACCTCAACGATAGGGCGTTTGCATTGGACCTGCTTGACCGTGTGCCACTCTAAGTCTGCCGGGTTACCGGAACTGACGTCACAAGAGGAAGTGACGTCATGATAATCCATTAATCCCATGGAGGGGCGTCTTCAACACCCCATCTCAAGCTGCCAGTATCTCTGTTTTTAGGATTTACCATCAATGGCTCGGTAAACTTTCTCTTACGGAACGACCGCCGTAGTTCAGGTGTTGGTTGAGGAGGTTCAAGATCAAAAGTTTCGAAAACAGTGTCTATCGGCTCATCTTCCAATGGTGGACTGTCGCTGGTTTCAACTAATTGACATCTTCTTAGTTGGTTCTGGTGACGTTTGTGGGTATATGTTGATCCTTGTATGATATATGCCATGTCACCGATTCTCTTAGTAATTGTACCCACCTCCCAGACTGATGTGTTGTTTTTATAACTTTTGAAAAACACCCTTTCACTTGATATGCAACGTTTACTGGGTACACAAGTGGTCACTAGTGGCCTTGACTGTTTGGGTAAGAGCTTGTCAAAAACAAATCTCACTTTCCGCGCAAACATCGTTTCTACAGGTGAGTTTGCTGTTGGTGTTTTCGGGTTGAGTGTAATCCTATACACGTGTAGAAATTGTTGAAATCTCCTTTTTAATCTCCGGTAGGGACACCGGGAGTTCTTTGATTGTGTTTCCCATCATCGTTTTTATTTCCCCGTCCGTCCGAAGAGTGGCAATGATGGAATCTTCAAACGGATCCTTTTTCAAGGGTATCAGTCTAGATAGGCTATCCGCATGGCTAACTTGTTTCGAAGACAAGTACTCCTTAGGTGGCTTCGGCTTTGGGAATTCTTTTGTCGCGGGTTTTTTTAGCTTCCAGCTTTGCAGTTTCAGTTTTGTGCCTCCTTTGGCAGATTCCGTTGAAGCTTCCTTTTTCGATTTCTCTGTTGCTGCAAATGGGACGTTACGTTTCTTCTTGAAAACGGTCAGAGTGTTTTCTTTTAGTTCGTATCTTGCTATAGCCTTTGTACATTTTCCTAGTCCTGATGAGAATACTTCTGGAAATTCTACTTTTAACTCGTCCTTCAGTTGTTGCGCTTCCGTAGACGAGTCTTCTACCCTATGAATTTATTCATAGGTTGGTCCCACAATTCGAATCGCTCCATCCAATCAGTACCGAATAGGTTTTCGGATCTCCTATGTACATACACTTTCACTTTTTTAGTAATACCATTTAAGCTCACCGGGAGTGTGAGCTATCCTTCAAGTTCCACTTTATCGCCTGTCACAACTCGAGCTGATTTGTTCGTCTTCCGCATGGTTGGTTTCCTTAGCCTTTTCCACGTCTTAAGGTTAATGACGGACGAGTCTGATTCGGAATCCAATTGTAGATGCACAGTTTTATTTGCGATGTTAACTGTGACATATTTGCGCCGGTTGTTATCCGAATCAATGTCGGATCAAGGTTGTCGGACGCTGTTCTTGACCTTGTTCTTCCTACACTGGGTCGTTTTGTGACCATTCCTCCCACATTTGTTGCAATACTTACATTTGTAAAAACATTGACTCGACCAATGTTTCCCGCCGCAGCAATAGCACGGACTTGTAGAGGATCTGGGTCTTGCGACTGGGTGGTACTTATTAGGTGTAGTCTGAGTTTTCTTACTTCTAATTTTGCTTTTTCGGGGTATTTTTTCGGTCTGAAGGTCGTCATTCTAATGAATGTTGCGCCTGACTCCTCGACATGTCTCGGGTTGTTCCTTACGCACATTACCCGTTGACAATCCTGAGCCAACTTCTGGAAGCTTAGGCCCTGTTCGCTCTCAAGTCTAGAGAGAACACGTTGTCTAATGTCAGCGTTTTTGGATGAGACTAGACCCTGCGCAAAAATTAAACATTTGAAATCATCTGCCGATAAGTCAGATAGACGGAAATCATCACAATGTTTATTTTCCACGGACGCGAAGGTTATGTAATCGTCGTCGTCGCCTTTTTGCAGGTTCAAGCACTTCCATCTTCTATGAAAGAGCGTAGAATTCGGGCTGAACAGTTCGGATAAAGTTTGACCGCTTCAGAAAATTCTAATTTACTCCTCTTCCTGGGGAGAATATAATCCACAAACTTGCTATGTTCTGTGGTTCCTAATTTTCTCAAAAGTAGGCGAACTTTTTAGCGTTGCTCCACTCTTGACAATCCATGGTGAATAGGTCCTCATATCTCTGATAGAAAGCGTCAAACGTCCCATCCAACTCCTGTTGGTAGTTGAACGTTTCTATAGCATTCCAAATTGTACTTTGGGAAAAAGCAAAACTGTCGTTCCTGTGTTCCGTTCTATCGAAAAATTTTAACAATAGCTTTTCTTGTTTCTGTTGTTGAAGTAGCATTCTCTCGTTTAACGATTGTTGCCTATCTCGAAATTGTAAGTGGAGCTGTTTATAACGTTCTATTAAATTTTCCTCAGCCTTCTGCTGCTGGTCCATCTGGGCCTTGTTTGGCTTTATTAATACTGCTTTAAGCTCCTCCATTTTGTAATGGCTTTTCCCAGCGCACGAAAAAAATTATTTCCGTTTTTGACTAGAGAAGAGAGATAAAATAATAATAAAACAGAAAATATCCTTTCCTTGAGTGTGTGATTAAGAGAAGGGAGCAATGTGTCCCTTACCTCTTGATAAAAACCTTTAGAGATAACCTAATATGAGGGTGGACAAAAAATTACTTGCGAAACAAAACCAAAAAAAGTACCGTTATACAATAAAGTTGTTAAAGAATAAAAATAATTGTGGAATTGTCTTAAAGTTAACCAAAATGGCTGTTTTTTATGTGTGTGTGTGTTGGGGGGGGGGAAGTTGTCTCCACGCGGAAGAAAAAAAATTTCACTTTAGAACCAACAATTAAAAAGAGAATATTTCAGAAAATTCCATTCAATGAAAAAAAAATTTTTCTTTTAGTCTAAGTAAAACGAAAAGGGGGAAAATATTTATCTCCTGTTAAAATATTGCAATAAGTTAGCAGCAAAAACAAAGGCAAAAAAAAACAACAACTTTTCATTTCATTTGAAAAATGTTCAAATTTGCCTACGAATAACCAGTCGACAAGTTACAATAGAATTGTTCTCGCGGTGAAATTTGGTCAACATTTTTCTCTTTTCTTTTCTTTCAAAAAGAAACTAAATTAACTTTTACGGCCTTAACAAAAACGCGTTTCGTACACTTCTTTTGTGTCGATAACTTTGCCTTGTGTTCGTTTTCTTTTTTTTATAATTTTATTTTTAGAACATAATTGCCAGCCGAATTCTTCGCTTGTAAATCCGAAGTTCTTTTGAAGTCAGATTCATTCATTCTTTTCCTTTTTTTGTGGAGTTAACCAGTGTGAAAGTCGAATTCGACATCACCAGTTCTTATGGGGTTAAATGGTAATAAGAACGAAGGAACACAGAATTTTTAGGAAACAAACATGTATTCACATATATTACAGGCAAATCTAGTTGAGCAATACCATTCCTTAACGGTATGGCGTGTTCACCCGACCTCCTTGGCCGCGTGCCAATCTCTGACTACTAGTACCGGTACTTCTTACGGGAAGTGATGTCACCAGAGGAAGTGACGTCATGACATAGTTCATTAATCCCATGTAGAGACGTCTCCAACACAATGTTTCTACCGATGTAAACTCCGACATTCGTCGGGCGCAATTTGTCGGACTTGGGAATGGGAAGAGATCGTGACGTAACAGATAAATTCCTAATTAAAATTTAGTTACATGTGAAACTCTTCTTGAGGTTTACAATTCATTTCTCAGTCGGGGCTATACTAAGCAAATATAATTGGGAATTATTGAAGAGTTCTACGAAGTCATGGATGACAAAACGAGAGCTACTACCCCTGTGAATTAAATAAAACGATTCTGTAAAGATTCTTGAGTTCGACAAAAAGAGTCCTAAGTACAACATATACATGAAGAAGGTCGGAGGTTACATCGACTGAGACGTTGCTTAAATAAAATACAGATAAAAACAATAGTCGGACTAATCCATATAATACAAATTATAAAACCTTGTCTCAAAAGTTTACAAACAAGATAGGGGCCGGCCATTCTAAGGCGGACAATAATTGGACAAAGAAATAAAATAACGAATAAAAGACGCATATAAACTCGTCGAGATCTTAGTTGCATCACATGGTTTTAGGCTTAGAATATCAATACGCGTTTTCTAAATGATGAAAAGAAAAAAAAAGATGTTATCTTTGTCTCATCGGATTTGACTTCAGGATAGCTTGTAGTCTTTAGCTGGATTACTTTTTTAAGCTGTGACTAGCGAGGCTGACAAAATAAAACTAAAGGCAAAAATAATTGGCTCTAATGTCTTCTATTTGTTTGAGTCTCGTAGATGTTTTTCTTCGTAGGCGATTCCAGTTAGGTTAGCGATCCATATCCGATCACGGCGTCGATCGAGTGACAACATAATGAAGTCAACAATTTCTGCAAGGGCGAAACAACGAATAAACTCTAATTCTAATCGATGTGCTTGCTACGTCCACGAGGACCACGACGATTGCTATCAAATAGAATTCTATTACGTGTTTATAGGGTCTTTGTTAAGGACTACAGAATAATCTCCCCTTGAAGGCATCTCAAGCGTATCTATTAGTTTGTGTAATAAAAACACATGAACACGATATATCTTATGAAGGCATATTCAGTTTAGAATTACACATCCAAACGTAAATAAGAATTTGTAATTATCTCATCCAATACAAGGTGTCTAAAGGAAAGGAGATATCTTCAGCAAGGAAAGCAATGCATGACATAATGTATTACGGATTGCGTTGTTTTTTAACGGCAAGTCAACCCTTTGTGAAATCTTTAATACTGAAGTACATTTCCTATTTTAAACGAGTCATTATATATTATGGAATTTATTGTTTTACTAGTGAGTCGCCACTTATTAAGTCCCAAAGGTGACTCAAGGATAATAGTTAATGAAATTATCCTGTTAATTATGTAACTTCGTAATATTACATCCTGCAGACAACCTACTGTTGATTTTATAAGTTGTGCTCTCTACATAAACATCCATTTCGAACGCGTCCCTGTCATATCAAAGAACTCCTGGTTAATTTATATGTCGTGCCTTCCGGCTTGTACTTCTCAAATGCACTCATGGTGTTAGGCTGTGTAAGGCGTTTACTTTTGTCAAAATCGGTTGTCATCGGATTTCGATTATCAGTTATCGATACTTACCGAAGTCATTCCGATACAAAACCTAGCTAAGAACACTGCTAGACACATCGTGTTAAATTTCATAAAAATGGGTCTAACATAGTGAACGAACTCTCACATACAGACAAAGCTCCGTTTATATAATAGTAGATTCTTTCATACTGCTATTTTAACTCTTTCGTCTGTTCATTATCTTATCGAATGTTGGGTTTTGTACTTTTTTCTTCATTAAATTTCTTCTCTTTTGTTTATTAAATATCAACAGTATATGTTAATTCTTCCACGTTATTTTTATTGCCTTTTTTTTATTCATCTTTGTGTCTTTATTTTGCACTTTCTTTTTTCGTTTCCTCTTTACAGTATTGTTTCTTTCTTCTACCGAATATTTTTTCTTTTTATCTAATTGTAATTCTTTTTTATATAACACCTGAAATATATTCATATTTTCTTCTTAATCTTCGTGTCTTTCTTTCTCATTTTCTTACATAATACTTGAAATGAATATTTGTTCGTTCCTAATTTTTTTATTTTCTTCCTATTCGTTTTTGTATTCATTTTAGTGTCTTTCTTTCCCACTTTCATTTTTCTTCTTTTTTTCATTCCTTCATTCCTTCGCTCTGTCGATTATATATTTTTCTTCTAATTCTTATTATACGGCGTCTAATAAGTAATGCCCTCTTTACTTCCTTTTCATAGTAGTAGAGCAACAGAACTTGACATGGTTATTAGTCTTACTCTACATATGAACCACTTAGAATAACGCATTTCTCCTACCGTTTAAGATCGTTTTCATCACATTTTTATGTTACGTGGTGGTTAGTCCTTCAACCACCACGTAAGACCGGAAAATCAACCCGGTATGATCTGGGAAACGCTTTCCTTTCAAAAACAACTTTAAAATTGGAAAAGCATCGATTCAGACAGTGCTTCTGATCTGGTACATGTGCGTTGTGGACCAGAACTTTATCTTGCAGGGTGAGATAATACTTCTACTGGTCTTATCCAGCCTCATGGTTACCTCAAATGTAAAGCTAATAGACTCCTGTAATTTTGGTTCCTTTGCAAGGGAATCTGCCATCATTACTCCGGTTTGGTTCCAGAAGACTATTAGCATGGCCCTGACAGCAGAGGCTTGCACCCTTGCCTTCTTGTAAGTGTTGAGTTCAAGTGCTTGCACTAAATTGGTCAGACGTTGGTTTCTAAATCATAGTGATAGACATATACTTCATGCTGAGTAATCAGTTTTTTGAGAGGCAATCCATTTGGTAAAAACCATATTAATATATGCAAATGGCCATGAATAATAGTTTCCACAGACCCTGTACTTACCTTGACCTCCTGGACTATTTGACGAATAGGTACGCGTCGATCCTCTAAAATGATATTCTCAATTTACTGACAGATACCTCATCAACGAAAGAAAGGGGCAGACCAGGTCTGAGAGATGTTTCCACATATTTTCATCCATGTTTGAATTCACGATGCCAGCGTTTTATAAGGTAATATGCCAATGGCATCATTATCTTTAATTTTAATGTCTTTAACTTTATCAAAAGTGTCCTGTGATGTGTGTTCTTTTCAAATACAAAAAAAAAAACGGATGAATACACGACACTCAACAATCCTCATTTCTCATTAAACCCAGTTAAAAGACATGTAACTCAGAAACTACAATTTGTTCAGAACTTTAATTTGCCATATAAAATCCATGTATAAAAATAATTCATGTATAAATATAACCCATGTATAAATCACTGCATTTCAAACAACTGAAAGGATTAAAGACAGTATTTATTAAACGTTCCTTGTACATAACACTCAAGATATATCCACAAATGTTCATCTTCAAATTAACATTAAAAAACTACGATGACGTTTTTCTTTACTATGCAAAATGTATTAATACTATTATATTAAAAATTTCTTAATCTTTCGTTCGAAATATCTGTCTGGTATCAGATCAAAAAATCTCTGATTCCGATAAGATCTGACTAAGTAGTTAAATGCAATTTTATAAGAATGTCCTTGCCGGCAATTTTTGTATTTGTTAATTGAAAAGGAAAGTAAATTTTAAACCACGGCTATAAATACCATTTATTCAGGAACAAAGATATCAGGATGATTAACAGTATTTTCACAATTATTTTTTTACGCACACTCAGTGTAATACCTTAGCGTAGGAATACAAACTGAAGAGTTCTAACCCTTTCTGAAGATATACGCGGAAATTATCGACTAGTCTTAGTCATTTCTATAAATACTATTATGGCATGTGTTCTTCAAATTGTCTTATGTATTCTCTGCTTCTTTAATTCCAGATTATTTGACTCGTTGGTCTAGTGGTCTTCATAAATTCGCCGTTCTGATACTTTATTGTAATTCAGTTACATATTCAAGAAAGTTCTTTCCAAAAACTATTGGCTTGTGGTACTTCTTTTCCATTGACTGTTTTCCTCCTATCTATAGCCTGGCTATTTTCAAGATTAATGATAATAAGCATCTGTTCTGACAATAATCATTTTTCGGTTTTGTTAGCTGCTGATATCAAGTGACCTTATTCCTTATCTAAAGCGATTTCCATAAGAAACAAGTGAAGCATGCATGGTCCCACGTGAGTGCACATTAAACGAGGTATAAAAAATTGACTAAGTTCAGCATCCCCCCCATTTAGCCCAAGAAGTCCCAAGGAACGTCTCAAATCCTGGTTAAAATGAACAAACGGTTCAGTTTTAGGTCTTCACATATGTAAAGTTAAGTTCTGTCCCATGCAAAAAAAGAAATTACGAAGTCCATTATTTGCTCACCCCCCCTTTTAGCCCCAAAAGCCCCCACAGCCTTAACATATTTTTAAATTTGAGTTCAGAACCATGATAAACTGCTACATAGACATGCACAGAAAATCTTGGACAAATATGGTAAAATAGTGCCAAAATGGAGTGTTTTTATTAGCCCTAATAGAACCCTTGGGGCTCACCGAAGAGTTATCGAGAAATATAAACAAACAAAATTATATAGAACTCAGTTAGTTACAACTTTTCAGAAAGTTTTATAAAAATCCAAGGCATCAATTTATTTTAATAAGCACAAAAGTGTCCATTTTAGCTATTTTAACCTGCAAGGCATCCCTCAGGGGGCGACCGGAGTTTTCCCAGAAAATCCGTCCTGGTACATTTTACTCATATCATGGTTAATGTTTGTGCAAAATTTAAAAAAACTTCAAGGCATAGTTATTGAGAAAAGTACGGACAGACGAACGGACGAACAGACGAACGGACGAAGGACAAGGGTGAATTTACAGGTCCACCCTCCTTTTGTAGGGTGACCAATTATATTTATGTCTGTTTAAAAACCTATTGAAATAATAACGCTTCCTCCTAATTAAGTTACAACACAAAACACAGAATGATCATGTCTTTTTCTCTTCTTCTGTACGTGATATATTTGTACTAAAATCTGAAACATTTCTCTTTATCACTATGCCAGGGGATTACACTTAAAACAAAGCCCCATAACAAAAGTATAACAATCAATGTGAAAAAAAAAATTGTTTGAGGAATTCAATCTTGACATTAAGTTTATGTTAATATTATAAAAAAAACGATCTTTTATTTAATTAAAAAAATACTATGAGGTTGAGGTCATGGATCAGTAATACACGCGATTTCTAATTCATTAAAGAAATTTCAATTGTGATTGCTAGCAATAGACTTTCTTTCCAAGAACTTCTCACGTGTCGAACATGTTACCGCGGGATGTTTCTCTACAACCTACAGCATTATCGTTTTTAAGTCAACTGTCATCAAATATGAATTGAACACATCACTGACTCATTACCTCGAGTAAATTTTGGATTTGGTAAGTTGTGAACTATCAGTGTATAAAAATATTTTTTTGTCCATTTTAAAATTCGATCGCTAAAGATTGATTTCAAAGAATGAACTCAGATAATATCCACAGCATTCTTATTGTGTATTACATTACTGAATATCTTCTTAAAAGCATATTTAGAGGGAACTAACTCCTTTTAGTCGCATCTATCACCGTTTATCGACGTGGATATCTTAACTGAATTGCAACTTCACCAATCATCGGATGGACAACAACTGCAACAAATCCCCACTAAATAAACTAAAAAAATGTGTCCTCAAGAAAAGACGATTTACTTTATTTTTCATCTTTGCGTTTGGAACCATGGGCATCAATTTCATTGCAGGCTTGATCAAATTGCAATACATCATTACGCGATCGCGAATTCTTTGACCCCCAACAGATTGCCAGAAATCGATTTATTGACACGTAGTAGCATCCACCGTAGTCATGGCTATCACAACACCATTGATCTCTCTCATTCTCTCTCTCTCTCTGTTTCCTTCTTTCTGACATGTTTAAGATTTAAATACATTTCTATCGTTAAACGAGTTTCATTTGTTTAGATATTTTCATATATATCTATTAGGAATTCTGTCTGTTCGTCGATCGAGCTATCTGTCCTACTTTCTGTCACACTTTGCCATAATATTTTAATTGTTCCATGCGCATTTAATGTTAATGTTACAAAGCCAGCTCTTGTTTTAGATGCATCCAAGCATCTCGCTAAACGGCTTAGTTCATTTATCCGTTTGTGACGTTTTAATCTGACATAAAACTTTATTCGGTTTGCCACCTTTGAAATAAGATATGCGTCTGTCTGTCAGGCTAAAATGTTAAATAACGCATTCATCACATGCAGCATGCACTAAATAGGTCAGTCTTAAGAATAAACGTTACGTATTTTTTTTAATAAGTAAAGTAGATTTCACATTTGTATTTAAGTGTTTGTATTTCGCAAAAAACATTTTTTTTCAAAATAAAGAACACATCTGATTAAACGCAAATATCGAAGAATTTTTAATCGTTTTTCGCGTCGAGTAAAAACTGATTTACTTTCACCTTATTATTTCGCAACGGTTTTCATATTTTTTCTTTTTAAAAGGTTTTTAAATACTAAAATATGAGAGGTGATATTATAAAAGAGAATTCAATATCAAGATGGATCTTAATATGCGCGTGCACACACACATATGTATATCCGTATCTCTATCTATCTATCTATCCATCTCTCTCTCTCTCTCTCTCTCACTCTCTCTCTCTCATATATATATATATATATATATATATATATATATATATATACTAGCAAAAGTATCCATCGTTGACTGGGTTCAAAAAAAGCCTACAGAAAAAGGACTCTGATTTATTAAAGTATGATAGGTTATGAAAAGGAATGGTTGTAAAGAAATAGCTTCGAATTTGGGAGTATCAAAACCAAAGCAAAATATGATGAAAGTAAAAATAAAATAGATAAACCCCATAATTTATTATACCATACCTGTTCACACTGAAACACTTATCACAATATTCTGTGGATCTATATAAAGAAACCCTGTTAAACTTTGTGACATATTTCCATTCTATGGAGGCCAGGCGCGAACGAACACCCCATAATTTTATTCTACCATATTTCTTCAAACTGAAACATAATTATCAAAGTATACTTACGCATCAAAGTATAGTTACGCAGACAGATATGAAAAGTCTTATATGTAATCAGTTTTTTAAAATAGTCAACAATATAGGAGCCTATTCGTGACCAGCCACACACACACACACACACTCACATACACACATTCAGCTTTATATATATATATATATATATATATATATATATATAATTATTACTCCAAGTAAATGATATTCAGAGAATGAATTCGAACGAGATATATACAACAGCGATCAATCAAAAGTAGAGCAAGGATTCTTTTTATTTGGTTCTACATAAACATTTAGGTAGCGCTACACAATCATGAGTAGGTTTCAGTCAGCTAGCTATAGATAACTAATGACTTCAACAAATGATGCTACTTTAAAAAAAAAGTTTCGTCCTTAATAGATTTTAAAGAAATTCACAGAAGTTCTGGTCAGGAGAGCTGTCCATTATATTAAAAATAGAATAAAAATAGCAACACTCAGAGAGTGAAAGAGAAAAATGTGAGATGTAAAAATAATACAACAAACAAAATATAAAATACACATATATATGAACAAATATAGTGACCGGCATATATATATATATATATATATGTATATGTATATATATATATATACATATATATATAATTACTTCATTTACTCACACAAAATTAATATACGAGAGTATAAATTTATGTGTAAACTTTAAGTGTTTACTTCAAAAGTGCTCAATACTTAGGTAGAGCTTGTTAGTAAGTTTAAAACATATATGGCGATTAAGCTACACTGAATATTCCGCGTTTCATCCACTCTAGGACTCTTCAGGCTTATGCGCGAATTTTGTGGTTGTCTGTCGTTTTTATATATGCACCTTCTATTGAGATTTTAGTAAGCCAATCAGCTTTCTAGTACCCACCGTGCCCTTCCTATCAGCCAATGAACATGCACGAACAAAGGCCTATTTGACCTCTGGTTGACCTGTTCCTTGTGTGTACTCTATTTAGCCTGGATATCTAGCTTCTAGAGTAAATTTATCTTGTGAACACAATTGTTCGCTATTTCTCTTCTACATATGTTGGGGTTCTTTAAGTACAGGATAGCAAATTTTTCATGAAGGCATAATCTACATGGGTCGTCTAAGTTTCTACATGTGGTAGCTTGTCTTATTTTTTCCATTCGACCTCCGGCGAATGTCCGCTTTCCTTGAGTTCCCAGTATTTATTCGCTAGTGTTGTTTTCATACGGTGTTTTTTTTTTATTGTTGAATGTACTTTTGTGGTCATAATATAAAGTTTTTAAATCTAAGGATGTCATACCTATGTAATATTTCTTGTTATTATCTTTCGCAAATATTGTGGCCTGGTTAACTACGCTTTTGGTTAGACATTTATTTTGAAGTGGGCAGAGTGCGCGGTGTGTACAGTTGCATTTATCTTGTTCGTTATTAGTATTTTTATTTTTATTTCCAGTATGGTTGTTGTTGTCTGGGGTTGGTGTATACTTCTTCTTCTTCTTCTTCTTCTTCTTCTTCTTCTTCTTCTTCTTATTATTATTATTATTATTATTATTTCTGCTAGTGTTAGATTTATTTTGTCATGGTGTCTACTTTTTATTGTTTATTTTGTTGCTGTTTACATTGTTTTATTTACTATTTTGTTATTATGTGCTTTAATTATCATCTCTAAATTTTCGCAGTAGCTGTAGGATAACTTTAAGGTATTTTTATTGAAAGTTTTGTGTAAGTGGTTGGTTGCGGGAAAGTGTTTTTCAATAAGATCTTGGAATTTCTTGCCAAGTTTTGTTTTTACCAGGTCACAATATTACTCTAGGATAGAGATACAAAACAATTTTAAAACTAACAAAAACAATAGAAAATAAACAAATAAATAAACTAAATAAACATGAATATACATGAACTATCACACACACACACACACGCATATATATGTACATGTGTATATACATATATAAATAACATAATAACAAAATAAATAAAAAATAGAAAAATAAAAAACCCTAACCAAGACTTAAAACAGGTCAAGAAGGTAGATATCCAGGCTAAATAGAGTACACACAAAGGAACAGGTCAACCAGAGGTCAAATAAGCCGTTGACCGGTAAGTGCATGTTCATTGGCTGATAGGAAGGGCGCGGTGGATAATAGAAAGCTGATTGGCTTAGTAAATCTCAATAGAAGGTGCATATATAAAAACGACAGACAACCGCAAAATTCGCGCATAAGCCTGAAGAGTCCTAGAGTGGATGAAACGCGGAATATTCAGCGTAGCTTAATTGCCATATATATTTTGTAACTTACTATATATATATATATATATATATATATATATATATATATATATATATATATATATATATACTAAGAAGTACCCGTCGTTGACTGGATTCGACAACAGCTTACAGAAAAGACTGTGATTAATGAAAATATGATAGGTTATGAAAAGGAGGGGGTTGTAAAGAGATAGGTTTTGATACTCAAAAAGTTTTCACTAAGAAAACTATGATTAAAGTAAAGATGATTTTCGCGAAGATATATTTTTTTATATCAACTTTGTTTTCGTTCTTAGCCAAGAGTGACCAACAAAATGATGTTTCCTTACAAAGAGAAAAGGTTATATATACATTAATAAAATATACAAGAAATAAATGTTACCATAGTCAATAAAAGTTACTTTTATGGTAGAAAATTCATTGGTTTCTATTTTTAAGTAGTTTGTAAATTTTTTTTTATTCACGGACCGGTTTAAAAAATCAAAATGGCAGCGAATTTGAAATGGAGAGCTCCGTTTTCAATTTGAAGGAGGGGCACTTGAGCATTCTGTGTTAACAATTTAAGAGAGTTACGTCAACGTAAGGAATATTTATAAACATATTTTAATGTTTTCCGTTATTTTGTGCTTGAGGAATATTCGATTATGGCATGTGAAGTTTATATAAAAAATCATTTAAGTAGTTATCGTCTCAAATTTCGTTTTAATTTCGGTTCGCTGAAATTATTTCAAGTAAAGAGCATTAAAACTATTTAAAAACAAAAAAAAAACATGAACTGAACTTTTATTGACAATGGTAACATTTATTTCTTGTATATTTATTTTTTCGGGTAGTCGTTTGTTGACTTTTCTGCTAAACACTCTTACTAAAAAATATCGAGGAAATATCGAAAAACAAAGAAAAAAAACTGTTTGGAAAAAGAATGAACTTTTACTTTCTTTAGTAAAATAATCCGAAACAGCAAAATGGGATATTAAAAAAGTAAACACGTAATTACTTTATGTTTTTAAAGCAAAGAATCGATATAAATATGAATAAGAAGAAAATGGCGCCCTTTTCCAGCAGAACAGCTTTGTTTCAGTTTTACAGTATCGAACAGTGTAGTATTGCGCCGTCGGATTCAGGGTTGTACTATTGTAATGTAAAGAACACGCAGAAAGGGTTGTAATCAATTGAGTTCCTTCTAGTACAGTGACAAAGAAAAGTTTAAACAGATATATAAATAAAAATAAAAAGGTTATGTAAATGTTTTTAAAAAGAAACATAATCACCTGAGCAGGATTTTTCCTTCTTTTGACACGATAACAAGTAACGTTCTTCTTATTTATTATTTATCTATTTATCTATTTTCGAAAGAGTTCCACGTGCAAGTGGAGAAGGAAAAAACAGAGTTATGCAAAATTTGTGTTGAGAATTGTCTAAAGTTCCGATTTTTTTTTGCTTTCACTTTAATAAGAACGTGAATTTATGAGGTGAATTTATTCGACACAATATGATTCAACTAAAAATAAATAAATAAAAGTTTACGTGAATTAAGATTAAAGTTAAGGTGTTATTGTGGACCCTCACCCCTTTTAGAAAACTTTGTTAAACTTTGTGACATATCTACATTCTATGGAGGTCAGGCGCAAACGAACACCCCATAATTTTATTATACCATATTTCTTCAAACTGAAAAATAATTATCAAAGTATACTTACGCAAATAGATATGAAAAGTCTTTGTTAAAGTTTGTACCATATTTTCATGGAGTACAGGCGCGAACGCAGACCCCACAATTTTATTATACCATCCCTATTAAAGTTAAAACATACTTATCAAAATATTCTTATGTGCATCCTTAGAAAAAACACCGTAAACTTTTTTTCATTTTTTATTTCCATACTTTGGGGGACAGGCGCGAACGCAGACCCCACAATTTTAATGAACCACCGTCCTGCCAGATCAAACATACCCATTCCTGATCCTCGATACATCCTCTATCATTATATGTAATCAGTTTTTTAAAACAATCAACCATATAGGAGCCTATTCGTGACCAGACACACACACACACACGGACGTTCAGCTTTATATTAATATATATATATATATATATATATATATATATATATATATATATATATATAAGAATATCTATTTTTATGCAATATGCCCTTTAAAATATAGTCCAAATTGTTACAACTTATAAGCTCAATGAAGACTAATTTCGACCCTAAGAGCATATATAGTGGTCGGTTACAGCAAGAAAATAAAACGAAATCAGTGCACAAACACACGTTTAATTTTTATTGTTTAAAATTAATTTTATTTTCACATTATTATACAGACGAATGCTTATATTTTTTATTAGTCCTCGCGCCAAAGAGCAGGACACTAATGTTTTAAATGATAATATTAATAATAGAATAACAATAACAAAAACTTTCGCTGGCGAAGACTACTATTGCCCGTAACCAGTTATACAGTCATTTTGAAATTTTCATCTCTATTTTTCTCGTTATGTACTGAATATTTGTTAATGAAACCTATATGAAATATGTTCCTTATTAAATTTTAAAGATTTTCTATTCCGAAAGAAGTTAAAAAATATTTAATCTAAAAAAGTTATTTTAAAGTTTTTGTTAAAAATTCAGATTTTCTCATTATTCAAGCCTGTAATACAAAAAGAAGGTTGCACAAAATGAGTTGTGGTGTGAGGAGAAATACAAACTGAAATATACAGAATATTCAGACCTGTAATAATACAAAGAGGGGGTTGCAAAAATGAGTTGTGGTATGAAGAGAAATACAAACTGAAATAGAGAGTAGGAGAGTTTAAAAATACAATATAAAAAAGATAAGATACAAATTAAAAAAGCATTTCATCCAAGGCATAACAATTGTTAAACAAAATTTTTTTTACTATAGGCTTTAAAAATAAAGGTACAAGATTCGATTTGAAATTTATTTAACTTCAAAGTGCACTTTTATAAATTTTACAAAGTAAGGTATAAAAATTTAATTTAAATTGAATCAAAAATTAACTTGGATTTATTTTGTGTAATGTACATTTTGTTACATTTAAAAACATTATCTTTCATCTAGCAACTAATGATATAGATATAAAATTTTCAATTTTTATAAAGTGTAACAGAATGTACATTACATAAAATAAATCCAAGTTAATTGTTTTATTCAATTTAAATTAAATGTTTATACCTTACTTTGTAAAATTTATAAAAGTGCACTTTGAAGATAAATAAATTTCAAATTGAATCTTGTATCTTTATTTTTAAAGCCTATAGTAAAAACATTTTGTTTTACGATTTTCATGCCTTGGATGAAATGCTTTTCTAACTTGTATATACGACAATGATTGTGGACTAATATTTTCTTAGCCATTTGTTTAATTCAATACTACACACACACACACACACACATGTATATATATGTGTGTGCATTTATATTTTATATACATGAAATATATATAAAATATGTATTATATATAACATAAAACAAAATATAAAAAATATAAGAACATTCATAATGATGAGCTGATTACTAAGAAAGTAACCATGTCATACAAATGTATAAGTATATGCATATACATAACTTTATATATATGTATATATATATAAATATATCTATCTCTATATATATGTATGTATATATAAAAAGTTATGTATATAAAGTTATGTATATGCATATATATATTTGTATATATATATATATATATATATATATAAAGGTATGTATATAAATTATGTATATGCATGTATATGTTTGTATATATATACATATATATATACATATATATAATACTATGTATATGCATATATATATTTGTATATACATACATATAGATATATATATATAAAGTTATGCATATGCATATATATACACACGCACTATATATATATATATATATATGTATATATATATATATATATATATATATGCTTATACATTTGTATGACATGATTCACTTCTATGTAATCAGCCGACATTATGAGTTTTCAACCACAACTACTAGGAATTGTAATTGGATCTATGCTTAGTTTTATTTAGTTTGATGCAAAACCAGGAAAAATGGATTGAAAAGACTTTAGTAAGAATTCAGATACATCCGATATTGATTAAATGTTAACAAAATGTGAAAAAGTCTTAACAAATAATTCCCAAATATATGTTGTACTATTCTTTATACTAAGTGTTTTATACGACATAATAACTTTTAAATTAACCTTATTAACCATAAATATGTACCTTCTCTCTGCCTACGAGTTGAACTCTCTTGTAATTTATATAACGGTTTCCATTTCGCGTCAAACATTATTTTTCTATATTAGAAAAAAAAATAGGTAAACTGAAGAACAAATAGAAATAATTTCCTTTAATGTCGCGACAAAATTCAGTCGCACGGAATAAGTTTTGCAAGTTCTGACCAACGCGAAAAAATGTCATAGTATCCAATTCACATTGTTGATTAATTTAAAAACAGGCTTAATCTTTTTTTTTTTAGGTCGGGGAAAAAATTATTTAAGGGAATCAGGATGGATTCAATCCGTTTTAAAATTATATTAATAAAATTGCAGGTGGCATCTTCCAACATAATCGAGGCATTGATATTACTGAAACCTTCTCTAGACACAGCAATTGTTATGATAAATTAATACATTTTAGAACTTGGTTTTTGGTTGAATATTCTTCCTTTTTTTTATAAATAATTAATCAATATATTATAAGTCTTTCGCTCGTCAAAAACAAAATCTAATCATTTTAAAACATTGATGGAACGCTCAAAATATTGCGAGAATAACTCTTAACATACAGAAATGATTTTTAACGCACACATATGTACATACATAAATATATCTTACTATATTATCGATATACACGTAAAATATCATAAGTTAACAATATATTTTGCACATATATAATCATATTTACTATAACAGTGTTTAATGCGCCAATAAATCTTAATGTAACGTTTAATAAAGCACTTCCCAAGGACCATAGGACAAGTAATAATTCGAATACTTTTTGTTTTTAACCACATTTATTTCCGGGTATTTTCCCGATAAAACTGTGATCATGCTTCTTCTCACTGAATTCTGTCCCCTCGAACGTCGTTTCAAATGTGCTCTCGAAAGTCATCCACGTCTCTAACGTGATCTGCTTTTCTAACGTGCTCTCTTTCCTTTTTATATTATTTTCCTTTTCCTTACTGTGACGTCATTTCGCACACGAGTGTGTATTTTCATGTAGCTGCTATACACGTTCCCGTTCTTTGTTACAATAATATTAGTATGAAAATATATGTACGGGACGTAACTACTTTAGAAGTTATGCATTTCTATTTCATATATATTTACACACACACACACATACACCCACACATATATTTATATACATAAATGTATATATATATATATATATATATAAATATAAATATATATATTTATATTTATATATGATTACTTAATTTAATCACATAAATTAATATACGAAAGCATAAATTTATGCGTAAACTTTAAGTATTTACTTACACATTGCACAATAAGTATATATATATATATATATATATATATATATATATATATATATATATATATGAGAAATTAGTTATTAAAACATGTTAAAAACACTTTGAAAAAGAGTAAAAACATATTTAATTTGAAAAGGAAACACGAAATAAGTGGATAGTCCGAAGTTTCGAAGAAATACTTTCCTTCTCATCAGAGCGTAGGATTTAGCAAAATGCGGAATCGGATTTTGCTTGCAAAAGTAATTGATGAAACTGCACGTAAGTCATAGATCTTACTTGATAACAAAAAGTGAAGCAGAGGTAATATGGCGAAGAAAAAGGTGATTTCACGTAATGGATAGTCTGATAAAAGGTAAAATATCCAATGACGGTAAAATCCAAAAATGCAAATCAACACACACACACACACACACACACACACACACACACACACACACACACACACACACACACACACACACACACACACACACACACACATATATATATATATGGGTGTGTGTGTGTGCGTGTGTGTGTGTGATTTCGTCTGTCTGTGTGCGGAACTGTCTCTATCAAACTACTCTGTCAATAATTTGTCTACAAATTTTTAACATGATATTGGGGATTTGGTCCTGTGAACTTCAGTTTGGAGTTTAGCCGGTAGAAATAGCTGCTAAGGGGTTAAAATGGATGAAAATATAACTTGTCAGATGTAAAATGACTAAATGTGTTACTTCGACGCATTCGCCCATATACATTTATACGTGAAATTCTGTTAATATTATAACATAATAATACTGTCAGCCCCTTTAAGAACTCGGTTCTTATTGTTGAGTACTTTAAAGTTGGAATTAAAGTCGGTCACTTATGCTCGCACGGGCAGATTATGATGTTACAATCATTAGATCACACTGGACGGATGTTTCGACATTTAAAAATAAATGTTTAAATTTTAACGATATTTCTCGCGGTTAAGGTGTGCCGTGAGGTTTGCTCCTTGCTAATGGGGCCAGAGATATCTCTCGACCGGCAGTAATAGTGTCACCATTCATTGATGGCTCCCGAAAGGATAAAACACTAATTAAAATAATAATAATAATAATAATAATAATAATAATAATAATAATAATAATAATATATATATATATATATATATATATTAAAAGCGAAGTGGGGCATTTTTTTTAACCTTATAAAAAAGATCGACTATAATGTAAAAAGAAACAGGATCGACTAAAAGTAAGAAAAATAAATTGAAAAGGAAGAAGATCGACTAAAAGAGGGAGAAAGAGAAAAGAAAAGGGGGAACGGTGAAGAAACTTGAAGTACTTTTCGCGGACTGTCTTCAGAAGTAAATGTCGAAATGAAGTAATGTTGGCAAGAAGTAATTTCTATGAGGGGGACAAACACCGCGTAGAAATTAATCTGGTGGCGCCTGTTTAAAAACGTTCAACGAACGTATGTGGTCACTCTGTTTGCAAAGAACAGGTCTGCAACAGTTTACCCCGACCTTGTTAGAAATTATCTTACTAACAATATGTCGGAGGTAGCCATTATCAAGAAAGATATTAAGTAGTTTTTCTAATTCGGCATCTAACTTAGAAGTCGAGCAAATCATAATGCACGATGGGCAAGGGCTTTAATTAGATTGATCTTCCTCTTAAGTGGAGTAAAAGAGTTCCACTTAATGTAAAGGCCTGTAAAGGTGGGTTTTCTGTAGATATCAGTCTCAAAGCAACACTTCGTATAATCTTTGGATACCATGACATCTAAAAAGGGTAAGGAATGATCGCATTCCATAGTGAATTGGAGAGCTGGATGTAAGCTATTTAAGACATCAAAAAATATTAGAGAGTCGTCATGTGAAGAGAAACAGGCAAAAGTATCATCGACGTAACGCGTGTAAAAAGACGGCGGGGAGATCTTAGTAAAAAGACGATCTTCCCAAAAACCTACGAAAATGTTAGCCAAAATGGGACCTAAGGGGCTACCCATCGAAATGCCATCTACTTGTCGGTAAATCAGGTTGTCAAAGCTAAAGGAAACAGCCTTCGTGGCTAATTCCATCAGCTCAACAAACACCGGTCGTGGTAAGGGGGGACACGATTTAGACCCACGATATAGGTAGTCACAACAAATGTCAATAGTTTCGTCCAATGGGACATTTGTGAACAAACTACAAATATCAAAAGGCACAAGATAATTATTAGAACTATTCAGTTCTAAGTCTTGGTACGGGAAGAAAATTCAAAAGAATCCAAAACACAATGGCTCGAATAATGTTTTGAAACTGGCTGTAAGATCTCTACAAGCCATTTGGCTAATTCATGCTGCGCCGAACCGACCATCGACAAAATAGAACGAAGGGGGGCGTCTACCTTATGAATTTTCGGTAATCCGTACATGCGTGGTCTTTGTGATCCCACTGGTCTAATTCTGCGTTAAACCTCGTTTGAAATAAAATTACGCTTCTTAAGGCGAAGACAATATTTCTGGAGCTTAACCTCAATTTTAAGGGTATCGTTGAAAGAAAGGTCACCTAATTTAATAAACTTATTGGTGTTGTCCAGTATTGTCGCGAACTTAGACAAATAGTCAGTCCGATCAAGGATAACGACGCCAGAACCCTTATCTGGCTGGGAGATATAAATATCTGGATTGGATTTAAGGGCCTGTGCTACTAGAAAGTGATTCTTTTGCCAGGTAGAAGACTCGATCGTGAAGTTGCAGAATCGATTTGCCAGATCAATAAGCAAGTTTTTATAATTAGATAAGTCATCATCGGAAGTAGGTGAATGGCTTTTTAACTGGGCAAAGAAAACTTCAATTTCGCTAAAGACTTTAATTTTATCAACAGAAGTAGGAGGAATACAAAAATCCAGCCCACCAGACAACACGAACCGGTCTACGTCCGACAGGACGAGAGACGACAGGTTAAAGATATGATTACTAGAAACCGCCATAGAACCAAATTTGTTAGAGGAATGTATTATATTTTAAAGTAAAACGATTAATAGTATAAATATCACCATTAGAGAGGAATCTAGAGAAACGCAATTTATCCAAAAAATTTAGATGTTTCCAAACGACGGACCATAAAGATAGAAATTTAAAACGTAGGTATCCAAGATTATTGTGAAAAAACACAATTTCGTTCCTTAGAAAAGCACGCTGGACGTGCAAAGAATTACGACATTTGATCTTCATTATTCTTCTGCCAATATAACAGGGAACCACATATTTACGATCACATTGGCGTAAGAAATTAATCTTACACTTAGTATAATTTAGTTTTCCTCTGATCTTAATAAGCGAGTTGATCTGTTTTAAAAGTTCAGTGTTATAACGCCCCCGGAGATATGATAGTAAATTCGAAGTACAACAGAATTGTATAGTTTAAAAGCGAAGTGGGGCATTTTTTTTTTAAACCTTATAAAAAAAGATCGACTATAATGTAAAAAGAAACAGGATCGACTAAAAGTAAGAAAAATAAATTGAAAAGGAAGAAGATCGACTAAAAGGGGGAAAAAGAGAAAAGAAAAGGGGAACGGTGAAGAAACTTGAAGTACTTTTCGCTGACTGTCTTCAGAAGTAAATGTCGGAATGAAGTAATGTTGGCAAGAAGTAATTTCTATGAGGAAAAAAAAACACCGCGTAGAAATTAATCTGGTGGCGCCTGTTTAAAAACATTCAACGAACGTATGTGGTCCATCTGTTTGCAAAGAACAGGTCTGAAACAGTTTATTGTAAGGGCCTCCAAGAATCCAAGATGTTGAACAGACCTAGCCGTATACAAAATAGAGAACCACTCCGGTGTGTACTCACTCGCACATTTATTTGAACTGGTCAGGTGATCACCGATCGCGGTAGCAGAAACACGTGATCGTGCAGAGGAGTCTAACCTACCCTGTCATATACATAAAGGGACATGTTGGGAAATTCTGACCTCCAATTTGTGACTCGTTCTGCTCACGTAGTCAGCTCCACACTGACACTTAAATTTATTGACGACAAGACTACTTTGAATCGTGGTCAAAACATCTTTCTGAAAGGAAGAAAAGAATTTCCGAGTGGTAAAAAGAGGGCGGACTAAAGTGGCGGGGAAACAATTATGGGTCTGGTGAACAATCTTTTTGATGATGTTATCACCTGCTGAACCCAACCATGGCAACTTTAGGTAAATCGGACACCGGGAAGGGCCTATGAATCTATTAGTATTAAAGAAAAAGAAAATGCCCCACTTCGCTTTTAAACTATTACAATTCTGTTGTACTTCGAATTTAATATATATATATATATATATATATATATATATATATATATATATATATATAAGGACAACTGGGCGTTGCTTGGAATTTAATTAGGCCTACTACAGCTACTCCGTTACGACATGCTCTCATTTTTATTGCACTCTTTTTCCTATTTTGCTCCTAATATAGTTGGAAGAATAAAAGATGTTGAGAAACTCTTTGAATAATGACACTCACTGCTCTGAATGGAATCACTCGTCCAAATTTTATAAGAAGGTTTTCAAAATTTACTGTATCAAAGATTTTGCTTTTAAAAGAATAACTTGTCAAGGCATCGTACCTCAGCTTCATTGCAGTTTTTGTTTCAAGGTTTGCACCTAAGCTAGCGGCATCAACTGATCCCAACCATGTTCCAATGAGCGAAGTGGGAATTCTCATCTATCTTATGGATAATCACTTGCAATTGGCAAACAGAAACGGCGACGCAATGTATGCGTATTTCTATAAGAACACATACTGTTCAAATTATATATATATATGTATATATATATATATATGTGTGTGTGTGTGTGTGTGTGTGTGTGTGTGTGTAACGGGTGTTTACATTAAAATAATTCACAGAAAAATGTGTTTATTGTACGAATACATGTCTTATTTCAAAAATTATTTTTGGAGATCTTTATAATTTAAATACAATTTTGGATACATGGTCCACGTGGTTAGCCCGTATACGGTGTAATCTAGAGGTCGAATTTTCACAGCTCTACGTATTGAATTAATCTGTATTTCAGAAATAACGCGTCAAATGCTGTCTTGCAATAGATCTATTGTGTTTTGTTTATCGGCGTACACGTGGAACTTTGCATATCTGCTAAAGAAAATAATACCATGAGGTTTAATCGCACGAACTAGGCAATCAGCATACACGTCCTATTTATTCGTTCATACATTTAAATTATTCTTTCATAAAATGTAAGTAAAATATATTTGCACAATTTGTAAATGCTACGCGGGTGTCAGTCCTTCCATGATTTATTGCAAAATCAAGCTAAACTAAAAATAACCGTACTTGTCAATTCTGTACTTTAATAATTAATTGTTAATTTCAAGTTCGCCGCCGCTAAAAACACGGTTAGCGAAGAGAGTTAAAATAATTTTTAAACTGAACAGGTTTACACTACTAAGACAAATCAGAAATATTCGTTTCTTTGCATAAAACTAAATAATAATAAATATAGCCTGCATAATTAGTTGTTTTTCAATATATATAAGGGTCGGCCAATTCGTTTAGCCGTGGATTCTATACGTACAACTAGATAAATATAAACTAGATATTAAGTCTGTTAAAAACAAGCAAATTTATAGCCGGTGACTTCGAATGAGTGTTTTATTCAAAATTGCTGATTAAATATTGTTAAATTTCTGCCAATTTTGTCATAAAATTCTAATTCCTATTAATTCGGTTAATTCTTAACATTTAACTGATATGATAACACTGCTCTGTAGTTTCCGAAAAAAAGTGGAACGGACAGAAAAATAAACAGACTATGAGAAATATAATATAGATGGCTAACAATATATATATATATATATATATATATATATATATATATATATATATATATATATATATATATATATATATTCATACTGAGAAAAATCGAAGGATCGGTCGAAAATAATGTGCTTTTGAAGGAAACATTCTTGTTTTTTCAAAAGACTTTTTGTATTCCTACACGTCAACACACAGGAAATAAATGCAGAAAAGATATAAACATTCATATATTTTTCGTATTGATTTTTTATTCATATATATATATATATATATATATATATATATATATGAATAAAAAATCAATACGAAAAATATATGAATGTTTATATCTATCTATCTATATATATATATATATATATATGTATATATATATATATATATATATAGAGAGAGAGAGAGAGAGAGAGTCATCAACATGCAGTACTGTGTCGTTGTATCACAACTCGTCTCGTTTCGTTTGTATCCTAACTTCCCTTAGCCGAGGATTGTACTTACAACCCTCGCGTTGATAGTCGGTTGTTCTAGCCACCAGCCCATGGGAGTGGTGCTCGCAAATAACCTCAACAAATGTCCATTTAAATAAACACTCGCCCACCGTTTCTACAGTGCTTGAACTGCTTGCTTATTTACAAACAGCGATATATATATATATATATATATATATATATATATATATATATATATATAAATATATATATGTGTGTGTGTGTGTGTGTGCGTGTGTGTGTGCGTATTAAGAATAACGGTGTATTTAGAGAATAATAATCAGAATACATTGGCAACTGGAAAATAGACCCGACGTTGCCGGGGATTGAATGAAACTCAATGAATGTTTTACATTTCTAATACTTTTATTGTCATCGGAATCGGGAATATCGATTGATTGCCTTCTCTATCTGTGATTTTATATTGCTACACCAGGAAGAAAGCTTCACATACCTCCTACTAGTGATTTAGTTTGCAATTTAATGTAGTCTATGTTGCAGTGTACAGAACCCTCTGTTAATTTTATAAAATTATTTGACATAATTTCTTTAATTATAATGTAAAATGCAAAAGTCAATTGTAAAGCTGAATTTCGAAGACTCGACTCGTTGCAATGATATGAACACATGTAAATATTCATGGTTAATCAAACCACGAAATTTTTGTCAAATCAATGATTAAAAATCACTTTTTTATATGGAAGGGTTCTTTTGTAATTAAATAAGACCGATAGCCATTAGTCGCGTGCTCTCGTGTAATGAATGAATGCGTGAATGTAGGATTGACATGAAATTCTTAAAGATAAACTAAAATGACCGAAAAATGGGCTAAATTGACTTAAAAAAATAAAAAGTAAATGACTTAGAATGACTTTAATGAACTTAAGGATGAATTGAATGACCTTAAGAATGACTTGAATGTTTAAAAAATAACTGGAATCCTTCAAAAACAACTTGAATGATCTGGAGAATGACGTGAATGGCTTTGAGACTGACTGATTGTAAAGTATTTTACATTAAATTAATAAAGAAAAGTGATCCCTCACTTTATATCACAATAAGTACAGCATGTAGTAAGAACAGATACTACACTTTGATCTTGGCCAAAAGGCCAAGAAAAGGGTATTTATTTGCTCCCCCACGGAGCAAATTAGGCACAAGGCCGATTTTTAATGTGAGGAGTGAAGGGGAAATGGGGACCAACTCCCCGGGGAGTAGGGGAGCTGGATAGTGACAATTTGTATGAAGGGTCGCCCCTACATTGACCAAGGTCTTATATGTGGGGTTGGTATTTATTTGCTCCCCCACCGAGCAAATTAGGCACAAGGCCGATTTTTAATGTGAGGAGTGAAGGGGAAATAGGGACCAGCTCCCCGGGGAGTAGGGGAGCTGGATAGCGACAATTGGTATGAAGGGTTGCCCTACATTGACCAAGGTCCTATATGTGGGGTTGGTATTTATTTGCTCCCCCCACCGAGCAAATATGGCACAAGGCCGATATTTAATGTGAGGAGTGAAGGGGAAATAGGCACCAGCTCCCCAGGGAACTGGATAGCGAAAATTGGTATGAAGGGTTGCCCCTACATTGAACAAGGTCTTTGCTTGCAGTATCTGCCGGTCTTGGCCAAAAGGCCAAGAAAAGTTTAAAAAGCAATGAACAGCATCTATTAACAACAGACCTTTGATCTTAACCAAAAAGGCCAAACACAAAAGTGTTACAGACAGACCGACTGACAGACCGACTGACAGACCGACCGACCGACCGACCGACCGACCGACCAACGGAGTGAGTTATAGAGTCGCTTGCACGCGACTAAAAATGACACCTATATTTTTTACCTAATAACAAATTATAATATGCTAATAATCGTCTTATATTTACTAACCATTGAACTTCTGAAGTATATTTCAAGTACTGCATCTTTCAGATGTAAACTACTGCATCTTTCAGATATAAAGTAAATTTCCATTAAAGTTTAAAGGGAGAATCAAATATTATTATTCAGTTCTGGTCTTAAACAAACAAACAAACAAAAACATCTTTCATACATAGAAAAACTTCAAACGTCGTAATTACTAAAGGTCAGAGAAACGGTGAAATTCATGTAAGATTTTTTAAAAACGATCTTGATGGTTTAAATGAAGTTGATACGGGTGGTTGTTAAGATGATTGTTAAAAAATCACATTTAAAAGAGGTGAAAGAGTCATTGTATGTATTTGAAGATTATAACGTTGGCATTGTTTTCCCCGATATTTTTCTAATCAGAATTTTTTCTAGAAATACATTAATGGCTTACGGAACGCACCACGTGAAGGTTGCCAACATCCTAAGTGAAATTTTGTGGAACGAACTAGGTTCGAACTTGGAACACCCATGTCGTCCGTCCATGTCGGTAACCAATTAACCACATTCACCTTCTAATGAAGTAATTGAAACATAAAAGAAAGACAGAACAGTAACAAGTGAGACGCGTACATGACGAGAAATTCACTCCCATTTTCTTTGATATAGAATCGATGATTACAAATTTTATTCCCAAACAAGACTTTTGGGGACTAATAAGCGAGTCAATAAAAAGAACTCTTACATTTTTAAATCAGCTTAGTTTATTTAGCGAATTACAGCTGCTTAGCACGCGTTTTATTATTGTTTTATGTAGAGGAAGATTAATTGTATCGGTTCTATTTATATAGACTGCATTCCTAACTGTTTTTTTAAGGCATAACCAATCGTTTCCATATTTTTACACCATCTTGTCCAAGGATATGCTTCTAGTCATGATTGTGGTTGATTGGCTTACTTAGTTTGCTGTATACTACCAAAAATGATATTCACGTTTCATCTATGAGAATCATCAAAGTCGCAGCGCAAAGAAAGATATTGTGAGAGAGAAGACGGAAGACACGGGGGTGGTATCTATCATAATGGAAACGGCTAAAGTTGAATAACTCCCGGAAGAAGCCGAAACGTGGTAGTGCGAAGATGAACACAAACATAACACCAAGTAAACCCATTGTGTCATGAATTGAAAAATGTTGGAGATAATAGATGGAAAAACCAGGTTATCCTATCTATTATCTCCATCATTTTTGAAGGCACTACCAATATATAAGTGTCTGGAAGACATCAATCATTTGTTGAAGGAGTCTATTTATTATGTATGCGATAATTGTAATATACTTAGTTGTCGCCCTTGATACAATAACTACTAAGCCGAAATAAACGTACAACGTTTGGCCTTGCACTAGGGGGTGTTTTGTTTGGTTTTTAAATAAAGACGGAACGTTACTTATATATTTGTTTCGCCTTAGCATAAAATATACATTGCCCATAATCAAGTTATAACCATACGTTTTTAATCGAACATACGCGATATGACTGAAAAGTAACGTGGCTGGGTATTCTGTGAGAGGTATGGGAACACGAAACTGAAACGGGTTATGTTATCATGTAACTTGGTAGCTTGGCAGTTTAAAACAGTCATTTGGCCATGCGAATAGACGATGGGAGGATCCTAAAGGATATTCTTTATAGAGAGCTTGCAAATGGCCGCAAACCAACAAGAAAACCTGTTTTACGGTACGATAATTTCTGCAAGCGAGACAGATGATATCGACCCGACAGATTGAAAAAGAGTAGCGAAAGGAGTGACCCGAAGTGATGGGAACAGGAGGGGTTGCAAGAAAACTCTCACAACCAAGCACCACCTACATCTTTAACATCTGCAACATGGCATATCGATGCAGAATAGACTTGCACAATAATATTTCGCCAGAGAATTAATTTAAGGTACCAAACTCCGATGTCTGTTAAGACAGACTGACGCCAATAATATAGAAAAATAAATCTAACTTTCTGCTATTGGTTAATTTTTCGCGTTCTTTTTGTTTGTATAGTCATTATTCCACCATGACAATGCACATGTTCACATCTTCCTTAGCAACTGTTCATTTATGACTGAAAAGTACAACTTCTACATTCATATGATTTCTCCATAATATTTTTCTTTTCTTTATTCCAATCTCCAAAGGAAGTAGCGAAGAGGTCGATTTCGAAAACGTGGCAACCATTAAGAAGACCAAAACAGCAGAGCTGAGGATTAGATTTCAAGAGAATTTTTCCATCAGTGCGAAGAAGCGTGACAGAGAGAAGTGAGAAAGTGCATTCGACCCAGGAGGAGGAGGGATAATTTGGAATTAAAATGAATTGTTTCAGACATTCAGGTCACTTTTAAGACAAACATCGTGAATGACAGGGAAAGAATCTCCGACTGGAAGAGATCATTTCCACGCCATTAACTTTCATTGTGAACTTACTTTGCGTAAGAAAGCCAATACTGACAGAATTAAGAATCGTGAAAGTAAAAATCGTGAAAGTAAAAATCAACGTTATTTTCGGTTAATAAAATGCGAAATCAACTGGAAGCAAAAAAAATATTCGTGTCCATCTTTCCTCTGTAATAATGTTTTCTTAATAACGACATTTTTCACATAAGGTTAAATTATGCGAAAAAGATAAAAATCGATTAGAAATAAAAAATAGAATTAGAGATACGTGTCAGAAAGATTAAAGCGATACGTAGTAAAGAGGATAGAAAAATCTTTCTTTGAGCTGACGAAGCTGATTCGGTTCAAACTTTTTTTCCGAAGCTCTATCCCTAGTTCACCCAGGGAGCGGACGAGGGGAACGTCTGTGATACGCTTGTAATTTTATTGTGATACTAGCATATAATGGTTCGAATTAATGTTTAAAATGCAAAAGTTTCATGGTTTAATTTTGCTTTAAAAAAGTAACATTCATTCTAACGTCGTCCCTGTCTTATAAATAACCTACGGTTGATTTTATACGCCGGGCTTTTTTTCAAATGCACTTGTGATATTAGATCGTATTAAGATGTAAACTTTACTCATAATTGGGATGTTTTTTCTTTAATCAGATTTTTCGATTATCGATTTTTGATACTTATCGGATGCATTCCTATACAAAACCTATCTAAGAACACTCAAAGTCACATAAAGTATATTTGTGTGATATTTAAAAAATCTGCTAATCGTTTCGGAGTAAATAGGAAAGGAACTCACACATACCCACAGACATACACAAAGTGCCTTTTATGTATAAGTAAATGAAAAAAATATCACAAAAAAGCGAAAGAATGTCGTTTATGTGTCTTTTATAATACAACCCTATTACAGAATAAAACTAAAATGAAAGATAAAAACTGCTTAAAAATATTCTGAAGTCTTCCAACAATTTATTTTAATGATTCTTTTCTTTTTTATCGGTATCAAAATCAATACACAGCTTCTTCTTCTTCTTCTTCTTCTTCTTCTTCTTCTTCTTCTTCTTCTTCTTCTTCTTCTTCTTCTTCTTCTTCTTCTCACAATTCAATACACATCTGACAAAACTCACTTCTGCCAAAAATGCTCTTTTCTGATTGACAGTCTTTTTATTACCGTCTGCCTTTCCTATGCATATTAAATGCAATGAAGTCTCATGTCCTCATGCGATAGCCAGCCTATAAGTAAGCGCAGCGGCGATATTTTCCTTTATCATTCTTGCCTGACGCAAATATGCATGCTGTACAAAATCAGGTTTGTACTAAATTTTAATGAGAGAAAAATGCATGCCGGTCTATTTAAACTAACCTATTACCACTACCACTACTATATTGAGGTTACTGTGTACAACGTGTCTCTATTTACAATGCCTCCCCACGGGACAGAGTTAGACACCAGGGTCGTTTTTTAACGTGGAGAAAAAGAAACAAAAATTAAAATTGTCTCAGTCGTGAAGGATTTCTCCTCCACTGACAGAGAACAAGAAATTGAAGTGCAGCATCTGAAGAACAGATACTACACTTTGATCTTTTCCCGTGTCATCAAAACTATGTGAGGGTATAAAATGGTTATCATCCGTCCATATTATAGGGAAGACAAAGGTGACTATCTAATCAATTTAAGGAAATGTGATGGCTAATCATTACATTTCTTTAAAGTGAGTAGATAGCCATCTTTTTCTTTCCAATAACTGCTAATCAACTATTTTATACGCTATTATTTAATATCCGTAGAGATTGATCCTATACACAACACATTAGGGTTTATATTTTTAACGGTTAGTAGAAATAAGCTCTGGTGTGCTTTGTATGTAATCAATCTATACTAAGATTGATAGGTTTCAGGTCTAGAAACGATTACGCAACAAAGAAGAACACCCTACTGAATAATGTATCATCCGTACGCTTATGTGTGGCAGGAAGAGGTGTCGACAGGCAAAGACAACTCGTTAATTTTCGACAAACTGAAACGGATTTTACTTTTGCTTTCCAGCTGTTAAAGAAACAGAGTCTTCCAACGATCACGGGATACTAGTTAGCCCATTCAAACATGGCGGATAGAAAACATTTACCATTGGATGAGAAGCGAAAAATGTATTTATTTTTATTATGCGTCCGATCATTTCTAACAAATTTTCCGTACATCAGTTGGTCATCGTTTTTTTTATCTGTGTGTCACGCTCTAGACTATCGTATTCTATTTGAAATAGGCATAAGCATCTTTATACATAGTTCGGAAGGAGATTTTTTTTCTTATAAAAATTATGTTCTAATTTTTACATTTCAATCTTGTGTCATACATGAAAGTTCATAATTCTAACTTATTAGCTGTTCACTGATATACCCTCACTTCTATGGTACTTGCTGATTGGGCACTGATCTTACCTTGCAAATAAGTTCTTTCATACCCCGAGAAATGATTAAGTCGACACAAAACTTACTGAAAAACAAAGGTGGTTTTTCCTGTAGATCCTTGTTTGAAATCACTTACTACTAATGTTGGGGACAGAGGGCAATCACACTATTTACTCATATATTTTAAGATAATTTTAAAATTTTAGAAAATTACCACGTTTAATGCTATCAATGAACTTCTCATTGTTTTCACGCATTATCTTTTTGTAGTTATATGAGGTCGTATTATTTTCTATCATTTCCCACCGCCGATTAAAATTAACATTGAGTCATTAAGCCGACCTTAACGAATGTTTTCATATCTCGTGTTTCCACTATCTAAATGTTATACTAGTGGGTTTACTCGTCTAATATTAAACGGATTGTCCATACTTATTGCATTACCACGAGAGAGAAACTAGATACAAAGTGGAAAATATCTCCTACGAAAAATCACTATGACAAAAATTTATATTCCAAAATTCATGATGTTGACAATCTTATATTTTATTCCTTTAAATTAGTTGATTTATATAATTCTTGACAGTATGTTTCGTAGCGCAAAATCAATCACTTAATTATTATATCAATTAATGAATCTATAATGCCCTTAACTCATTAGAAGAAATAGGAAAAATAAATGCGCCAAAAGAAATTATAATGTGATTTGACATGGTGAAAATCCGAAAATTGGGAGAGAAGCTGCAGTTACCTTTATATTTTTCCATTACGCCTTATTGAATTTTAATCAAACCTAATTGATATAATAATTAAGTGATTGATTTTGCGCTACGAAACAGATACTGTAAAGAATAGTATAACTCAACTGATTAAAAGGAATAGATTATAACATTGTCAAGATCATGAATTTTGGAATATAAATTTTTGTCATTTATTCTATATATTGCTCTGTAATCACATTGAGCTTCTTATATAAGGATTGATATATAATAAGAAAATATATTTCTACAGAAATATATATATATATAATATATATATATATATATATATATATTATTCGTTTTTTTCCCGTGTTTAAGTAAGTTCCGTCAATACATTTTCATAAGTAGTCATGTTCGTCCGTCGTTTGGTTCATCGATATGTCGCAGCAAGATTGAATATTGGTATGTAAAAATAATGTCGAAACCAGTATTTTTTATGTAAGGTTAGATTAAGCAGAAAAGTAAAGAAAATCTTTTGGAATTTAAAAGAGTATAATTAGGGATATAAGTAAGGGTATAACGCCACGAGCTGACGAGATTCGGACGCCGTTTTGATCATTCTCCGAGAAGGAATCGGATGCTGATGTCAATTTAATGTATAACCTCATAATTCTGTAAAAAGAAAAGAAAACATTAGAGAGTATGACGTCATGGTGTAAATATGTTGACGTTTTCTTAATATTTTTTAACTTATTAAAGAAGCAAAGAAATGTGAAAATCAAGAATTTATGTTACTGCATATTCATTAGGGTTATTAGGAGATGGCACAGACTGATGGCTACGTGATCCTTCCTGCGAGACAACTTATCTAATAGGTCAAAAAGTTGCATGATGCGGATTCATACGGTTGTTAGAACTAAGACAACACTTTTACAACAACGAAAAAGAAAACAAAGAAATGAAGAGACATCACTACTCATTGAGTGAAATATATAGGACATGTTAATAGAAACAAACAGCCTTTTACTGCCATTGAGACGAGACATTTGGTGACTTGGTAGAATACAAACGACTATTAGTGCCATATAATATTACACTATGATAGTAAAGTTAAAGCATCATTGCTGTGACTAAGGTGTAGATTAAATGGATCTATTAAAAATATTCATTCTGGTTTATTTTAAAACTTCACCGCACTTGAATATACTATTTTGACCTTATTAGCGAATGCCTTATTAAACAAATCGTACCCAACATGCAATCGTCAAACATATGAGTTATGAAATGTTAGTTCTTAAAAACAAAATGTACCAACATTTACGCATGGGCGAAATGTAGTACGCTGTATATGCATTTATACGTGTGTTTATGTGTGCATTTGTGGTTAATGCGGTGTCTGTGAGGTTTTTTTACATGGAGGTCACCACTTATCAAGGCCCGAACGCCACTCAGGGATAAGGGTTATTTCCTGTACAGTAAGCAATGAAATAGTATTGTAGTAATCATTAGTATTGGGGCTTTTGATAGAGTGTCTTACTTAAGTTTGATAAAATGTACGTATTAAAGGATTTTGGATGCGCTAGTCATAATGTGAGGGGGTCATATCACACCTGGGCTCATCATTCGGTAATAGTTCGATTGCGGAAAAAAGGTCGGAAAACCTATTTATCCCCTTAAAATTAGGTGGTACTTCTATGTCATAGTTTAGATAACGCAGTTTATATTGTTTAATAATTGTAAATCGAAAACACTGTTTTGCGTTTCAAATACATTTTACAATTATTAAATTAATGCACGACATATTTTCTAATCTCTTCGTTTACATGAGTTGAAACGACTATTTTTGTTCAACTTTTATATAAAACTAGCAAGGGCTCTCGGCATTGCCCGATCTTAAAATACGCTTAAATATGATATTTTACATTATTCTGATTTTGTATTTAATACTATTATACAGTCAATTATGTCACATTATATCAAATCCGATAGTCATGATTTCAAAAGTAAAAAAAAAAATGATTTGAGTGTCATCAGCTAAAATCGAAACCGAAACCTAACGAAACCTAATTTCATGAATAAAACTATGTCTACAAATTAAGCAAATACTGAAGTTTATTTGTACTCAATATGGTTGAACTGTGGAAAGAAGTTTGAATCTTATTAAATGCAAGCTGGTTTCCATTACAACAACGTTTTTCATAAGATAAGATTCAAGCAAGAGTGATCGGACGGTCCATAGAGTTTTATAATTAGATAACGACTTTTTAAGATGCAGCAATTAGAGCTACGCAATTATCGAAGAAAAATCTACATCAATTTTAAGCGTGAGATAATAAGTTGGATACTTTTTTTATTTTGTATATACAAATATGCCTTAACAGACTTTAGATAATCCCTGACACTTCACTAGTTGTCCGCGTTCAGTTTTAATGGATCCCATCAGCTTTTCTCATTTCGTCATTTATGACATCCTAGAGAAACTACCCGGTGACCTCAAACAGTGCAAGTTATAAGGCCATTCCTTTGTAACCACATTTCCCCATTGTCCTGCATCTGTTTTAGTAGGTGACGTCATCATTTTGCGAAACCAAATTTTTACAATGTCACAAAGAAGACAGCAAACAAAAATCTACATAAAATTTTAATCTATTCATCAGTGATATCAATTTTATTAACAGAATAATTAAAACAATGAATAAATATGAAAAAAACGTCAATGATTGCGATATAAATTATGATTTGTGTATCGAAAATAGAGTATCATATTTTCATAATCTGTAAATCAAAATGTCATGCAAATGATTTTCTTGAAATTATAGATGAGTATTTAACTATATGGCATGTAAATCAGTTAATTTGTCAATTTTTAATTGAAAGATAAAATCAATATGAAAGAAAACATCGATATTTATCTAAAAGTAGTCATAGTGATTTAGTATTCATTTGACTTCACGATACTACGACTATTTTTGTTCAACTTAATTGAACGATGAAAGTAGAAAACAAAACAGAACAATGTATACTATAATTGTACTGTATCTTTTGGAAACCTCGTAACTCCCACTTATTTTATTCTGTCCTTTGGTCCTCGCATTTTATAGGCGATGGTTCTGACGAAGGGAGTGGGGTATTGCTGTTTTTTGAGTCGATATCTATTCATTTAAGCCTTATCGCTGGCTGCTTTATTGTAGCCTAAAGTAGTGTAATTTTAGTTCCTTACATCAAGTCGCTTCACATCTTGTCTAGAGCGATTTCTATATAAATCAAATCTCTTTTTATCCGGTAAGAAATTGCAAACAAAATATTATAACAAACTCAAACACAGTTTCTCGTAGAAAACATTTCTAAGAATCCAACGGATATATACGTTTTGTATTATATATCACAATACCATAGCGCCAGTGTTAACGCTGGATATTAGTAAGCAACAAAAAACAGCATTTATTTCATTGCATTTCATTTTATTCATAACTAGTATGGATGTCCGCTGTTGCCCGGGTGTTTGGAGGTGTGTGTTGAGCACAAAAAAGTGGTAGTAGGAAGGCAGTACTGCAAAGGATGAAAAGAACACGAAAAAACGTGACGACCACCGCCAAACCGGAAGTGACGTAGGTTTAAATTAAGGCTAGACAATCGAAAAGAGTGGATGACTTTCGAAAATATCATCGAAAAAAGCGACTCCTCCCTGTAGAAATGTGCCCAGGTGAGGGTGAAGAAATTAATGTTTTTAGCCATTTTTTTGTATTTGTCGTCTCAAGGGTCGAGTTTCAAAACGATACTGATCTTGTGAAAATCCGTCTCCTTTGTCGAAAGTTTTAGGAAGACATGCAAACATACATACATACATTTATATATTTGGAGCTCAAATTTCGACCCTAACCAATTAAAAAACTTGACCTATCTCTGAATACCCTTAATGTAAAATTTCAAATGTTTAGACCAGAAATTGTCTGATTAATTTGGTAGAAACCGCAGAGGTCAATATTTTAAAAACTTTCACCCCTATTCTGTCCCCTTAACATTTACTGTTTTGGGTCCAAACCAAATTATAAAGTTAGATCCATGTCCAAGGAACTTATATCTTAAATTTCAAGTGCTTATACCCAAAATTGTCGGAGGAGTTTCGCAGAGTTCTCAAAAGACAAATCGTTGAACTTTGACCCTTTAACATCTAAGTTTCTGGTCGAAACCCGATTAAAAAGATTTTCCCAAATCTCAGTACCCTGTATATCAAATTTCGAGTCTGTAGACTGAAAATTGACAGAGTTATGTGTAGGAAAATGGACACTGACAGACAGACAGACAGATATTTTCACTTTTATAGATATACTAGCAATTCAGCCCGGCTTTGCTCAAGCCCTATGTACTGTTCATAACTTGCCCTACGTGTGAATGCACTCCATGTAAGATTTCAACTATTTAGACCCAAAATTGAGTAATTTTGGAGAGACCACGGAGGTAATTTTTTTATAAATTGGACGCCAATTTTGATCCCTTAACATTAATTATTTTGATCTCAAATCAAATCGTTGAACTTTGACCCCTTAACAGCGAAATTTCTGGCCGAAAACCGATCACAACGATTTTCCCAAATCTCAGTACCCTGTATATCAAATTTCGAGTCTGTAGACTAAAAATTGACAGAGTTATTGCCTAGGGAAATGTACACAGACAGACAGACAGACAGACAGACACGTTCACTTTTATAGATATATAGATAAAGTCGTGTAAAGTAAGCCCTTTTTTAGGTAATGGTTTTACGATAAACTTAATGATGGTAAACTTTATTATCATCGCATACTAAATGAAGTTCCAAAGGTTTCGGTCAGGGTAGAATGCGAATAAAATTCCGTGTATGCACAATATATATAAAAAATGGCACGTTTAATTATTGGTGCCCTGCTAGTGATTTAATAAATGTGAAGTTTCTTGTGGAATTAGGCTTCCAATTTAAACGGGGATCTTTGATTGGTGCTTTCCCATTAGTTTCGGAAACGGTTGTCGAACACAGACGTATTTGTTAAATAGAATGATTTAACAGAAAGACAATATGTACGTGAATCTGGCGGCGTCCATTAGTGTGTAAAGATTGGATTTCCGCCTGGAATAAAACCTGGGCGGCACTGTATGCGAGATTCGCCATTTGCGATGAAATAAGTGTTTCTCTCCAGGTAGGAAACGCCGTACAATGGTGTATCTAATGGATACGGTCGCTTACTATGGAATTGGCTATGTCGAGTACAACTTCTATGAGACATATTGTTCCTATTTACTTGCCTCCCCACGAAGGCAGAATTAGACACAAGGTCGGCTTTTAATGTGGGGAAAATCCAGCTCCCCAAACCGGGGCAATCTAAATAGGAAAAAAATAAAAAAAAATGTCTCAGTAACAAAAGAACTATTACTTACTGACCGAGGACAGAAAAAGGTGAAGTGCAGCACCAGAACAGTTACTACACTATTATTTATAAACAAATCCTATAAGATATATTGTTGTCATTATTATATATTGTTGTCATTATTATATATTGTCATTATTATATATTGTTGTCATTATTATATATTGTTTTCATTTGTATTTATAATACACAAGCGTATACGCACACATTCCCTAAAGCTACTGTACATTAGAAATGTTAGCAACCTTCACGTGGTCTCTCCAGGGAATAACAAAGTTTGACTCGATAATCTAAAACTGAATCAGCGTAATTTAATGAATCATGCATCTTCGTTTTTTTTCTGACTGATTAAACCGCATTTTTAATTTATTAATATCACCAAGGTCAACCATTCAATCGGCTAAAACTTGCTGCATCATCACCATAACCTTGCATCATCCGGGTTTGGTGTGTGCGGATTAGCATCCTCGCACGCATCTGTAATCTAACCTTTACTGACACCTTCAGAGAAAACCTGCATCTGCACCACAAAAATTTGATTTCCTGGTGAAATTTTAACTCAACCTGCTATGACGTCAATCGTAATGAGTTTTCGTTTAGCTTCAAGGGATTTCCATGCTCATCGACCAAATGACAACCACTCCGATCCGAGAAGAAATCGTTACATTTCTTGCTTTCGTATTGGACAGTGTTTCGTAATAACCTCTCAGAAAAATAAGAAAAATAATAAAGCGTTTATGCTCCAACTTTTATTAGTAGTGAATCGAATATCATATCCTCACACCAATGTCTCGGGACGGCTCTGGGAAAATATTTCTTTTACAAGATTTCAACGTCCGAGTTGTGACAGATCATGAAACATGGACTTCATTAGGTACATATAGAGTTAGTAGCATGAACTACAATGCTATCCACCTTTTCCAATTTTGCACTGAATTTAGTCTCGTTATCTGCAACACCTTAAGAAATTGTCCAAAAAGCAACTTGGATCAGCCCACAGTCCAAACATCAGCAACCTTCTATTAACATAATCCTATCCAAGCTGAGATCTTCAAGCGTACACTGTAAGACTTTTACGGAGTCCAGAGTGTGGTTTAGACCACCGGTTTGTGTGTTAAACTGTAGAATCATATCTTGAGTAAACCATGAGAAAGATTTCCCAATCAAATTAACTGCAGTAGATGAGTGATGATCTTCAAGACGTATTCATGAATGTAAGGGTTGATGCTACATGGAACCATTCTAAGACTGTGATGCTACAGCGCCATCGTCGATGGTTTTCATCGTAAGCAGCTTGATCATCATACCTGGTTTGATGACTAACTGATAAACAAATTTTGGTAAAACAGTGCCATTAAAAGCCATGTTATCTCTCATAATAAAAAGCTCAAGTAAACTAAAATAAGGAGTATATTAACCACTACTATTTAGATTAGGTCCCAAAATATTTGTACACAAGGATTACAATTCTTGGAAGTAATTCTAATCCAAGCAATGCAGTCTAACATTAACCAAATAGCATTAAATACAAGTCCTACCATATTAAACGCATTTAATAATTATATATATATATATATATATATATATATATATATATATATATATGTATATATACACACACACATATATATATATATATATATATATATATACACTTCAGAATAATGATAAAATTCTATATCCTTTTAATTAACTTCCCTTACTCTATGATATTTAAATTACGTAAAACACTGTTAATTATCATTTCCCATGTCCTACAGGCTTTAGCAAATAAGGTGTAAATCATTATAACTATTTGCTAATATTTTCTCCTCTGAAGAGATGGTAGACATCGAAATCCTATAGGATAAGGAGTTATAATATATCAAATGTATTCTTTGTCTTACATAGAATAATAAAAATCTTTTAGTTTGAAATTTAACAATTTCACATCATAGATTTTCAATTTATTGAATTACTAAAATTTGATTATATATATATATATATATATATATATATATATATATATATATATATATATAACTTCGCATCCAGTTAATCCCTTCTTTGAAAATGTCTACGATACTGCCTTTGCAGTTAGTGTCAAAACTTTAAGATGGTAAAACAAAGTTTATTTGAATGTGGGATATGTGTATACTCTCGTAGTACACACATGCGACGTGTACAAGTTTCTGCATTTCATTGGCTCCCAAATTTTTGTCTAATGTTGCAGCTTACTTCAAAAACATCACACATACATACATACATACATACATACATACATACATACATACATATACGTATAATTATATATATATATATATATATATATATAGACTATAATGCTCCTCATCTTGAGTTGATCATATTGAGAATGATACACAAATTACCATTAGCGTATAAAGCGATGGTCTTTGTGTAAACAAATGGAGCTTAGGTATTTCGGACGATGTCAAAACATCGTTAATTCACGACTCGCTTAGCAGCCGCCAATTAGCTTAAATGTTAGGAGACTTGACTGTCGTACAGGCGGTCGGGTTTCAATCCTGGCTTGAAGTAGTTGCCTGTCTAGCCACACTGATGAGCTGCGAAACAGTACTGTATGTGGACGACTATATATATATATATATATATATATATATATATATATATATATATATATATATATATACTAAAGAATATATATATATATATATATGTATATACTGAAGAATATTGCAAGTATTGACCGAAAAGTCTTTGTAACAAAACATCTATAATATAAGCCTTAAAGGTCGATTTGTGTGTATATGTGTGTTTGTTCGTATGTCTTGATAAAACTTTTGTCAGCCGCAGACCATTGCGATCTAAAAGAAAAAAATCGTATAGAAATAAAGTTTGAAGGAAGGGTTAGTAAAATTGTCTCTTTCGAATCGACTTCGAAAAGTGCGCATGCGCGTTAAGCGTTTTTTCTTTTTTTTTACTGGTTTAAATAAAAGAATGTCCAACGTTTTTCGGAAGTCAGCGTTGTTGGCTAGTGGTTTAGGAGGTTTCATTATAAGCTTTAGATTTGACGTTAGCGTACACGTAACGGTGGTCTTTTTTTATAAATAGCATTTAAATAAAATAAATTGTTTTGTAATTGTATAGTAAAACTAAGAAGAATTTTCTGATTTCGATTTTTTATCAGATGTTTAAGTAAACTGAAAATAAAATTTCTACTCCAATGACGATAAACAAAAAGCACAAACTTTCTATCATTTACATTTTTTTTTACAGTTTTAACATTTAAACAGATTGTTATTCAGCATTTTACTTTGTTATTTATAAAACTGAATTATTTTCAGTTTGTTTTCATTGCACCAAACCGTAACAAATAGACTGAGACAGCATTAAAAAAGTCTGCTTAAGTGCTCAATATCAGAAGAATAGTTTCTTATCTCCATATTCTTCTTCTGTTGGGGAGATTTTCACGTACTTCTTCTTTTTCTGGCCGATTAAATTTACGTGATTTTTTTATCCGTTCTTATATTGTTGAAATTGTTGTGGGGGTAACGATGGAGTAAGAAGCTGTGTCTAAACCGAACTTCATGTCCAACCGGGCAACGCCGAGTATCCATGCTAGTTCTATATATATATATAGAGGCCGCCTTAAGTAACTATATATTTTTTCAACATCATGAATGTGACATGAATGAAATAATTACAATATAAGAACTAATAAACATACAGTTAGATGTTTAACAACATAAAACATGTTTATTAAAGATTAAAGTTCCGTGTCTTAATCGAAAAAGTAAATGTATTTTGCGTAATTGCATATTGTGATACACAGTTCTAGCGTCACTTAAACAATGGCAGCTCGAATTTGTTTCCCAAGTTAAACGATGCAAGGACAAATATACGATTCCCGCTTCAAAATAAAACATGGAGTCAACAAATCTCATAAATATCAACGAAATTGTCAAATTATTGTTACCTATATATGCCACTGCTTATTATATTACATTAATTTTGATGTATATACTATCGTTATATTCACACACACACACACACACATACACGCGCGCGCAAACACACACACATACACACACCCACACATATATATATATATGTACGATAATTTGGTTTTTATAAAATATCTCTTTTGAATAAATTTCGTTTGAGCAAATCCAAACATTTTGATTTATTTTATTGCTCGATGTTAGCATTAATGAAATTATAAAATTAATTATCCAAAACAAAATTGTCTGCTGATTAAATAAGACAAGATTTATGCAAAGTGATTTCATTTTTATTGAATTTCTCATAATTTTTACAAATCATTTTCATTTCCTTTAATGTATTCCATTGAAAATAATTCACCTTTGTACGACTTCTTAAAAGCAGACAATTCTATAGATATTCAATCATGAAAATGTAATTTTAAACAATGTGATATGTAAACTCCTTTCGGGTATTTGCAACAATGTTTAATTTATGAGATATTTTGCCCCAATCTCTTCGAAAGGCAAGAGTCGACATTTCAGAGATACGTCCGTTTATTTTGCAAATTTAGCAGAAAGACAAACTACGTTAAACTTAAACGTGACGGATGAAGTAATTAAAACTTTGTTTCATATTATAAAACACAATATTAATGTATGTACTAAAATGAAATCGAAAGCCCGTTTAAATAGTCACGAACACACAGAAGGATCGTAAACGGTCTAATAATACTAGTGGCAATATTAAATACGAAATCAATGTTTACAAAAACGATTTTACTAACACAAAGTTTGATACAATATTAAATCAATGTTAACAAATTTCAAAACAAAATAATCTATTTTATATTAGTATTCTCAAGTCTTGCCTTTTCTATTTGGTATCTCTCTGGGGTGTCCTCACTAAAGGATGTAGACCAGGCTGCTCAGGCAATTTTAAAGAGATAGCGTGCATTACTTTGTGTCCTGGCTTATTTTCTTAGCGTAAGCCTGTGTCGTCAACCACTAGAAGACCTTAACCTAAGTAAAGATAATGGAAGCAAAACAAAATATTTAATCTTAGCATAATGAATAAACTCGCCCCCACTTTATCCCCCCCCATATTAATAATAAAAAAAAAACACGAAACATCGGTTATTTCCGCATAAAGTGGTGGAAAAGGTTTAATACAAAAGCAAACAGCGTGCAGCGAAGACACCATCCAGACATGGGGGAGAGAAGGAGTGACGATTATGAAGAAAGAGTTGAACGAGTAATTTATTTACTCCTCATACAAGAATCACAAGGGTCAACTACTCAACGTCAAAGCTCAAGAAATCAACCGCCTTACGATCACTAATAAATATATCAAAAAGATCTACTATCCAACCTTGCTGAGGATGCTTTGAATTTCTCAGAACTACAACGCGTATAACTTCATGTGACTAGCGTAGAGTCCTCACATAGTCTCGGACGTTAACTATATAGATCAATTTCCCTAAGGCTGTGATATTATTTATGTTATTCCATGTCTTTGAGATGACTCTACTCTCATTTCCGATGTCATTACCTTGTTGCTACCCATTGTTTATGCACTGTGTGAAGAGAGTGACTACAAGCAGGCCGTACGGGTGGCAGCAAGACTCAGCTCGGTGTCACACTTCAGAAAAACACAGGAGTATGCCAGCCAGCGGCTTTCATCCTAAGTAGGTTGAACCGGCTTCTCCTGAATGAGGAAGTTCTATGGGAATATTAAGTTTACAAGCGGTCCCCAGTCGCACGTATAAACCAGTTAGTGGAAATGACGATGTTAGGTTCTGCAGAGATGTGTTGACAACCTCATACATACAGCGCCTGGTATTCCCAAATGGTCACCTATCTGGTGCTGACCAGGCTCAATGTTGCTTATCGTCGGTGATCTAACGAGAACCGGTGTGTCGACGTGATTATACTGTATATTAACATAGGGTAACTGTCTGAAAACCTCTACGAATTCACTAGTCCCATCATCTCGCCCGCAAACTCGCAACACAACGGATTCTCGTATGTAGGGTGTAGTTGAACAAGCAGCAAGCATATCGTCAGTAGTACCAAGGACTAGTTGATTGGCGAAATCAAATTGGTGCTCAGGCGCTCTCGAAGTACGCTATTAAGGTTGCGTGCTTCATGTTCAGGTCCCAATTTGAAGGCCTTGGTGGATGCTCAAGACTGTTTTTCTAGTGAATCTTATTCGGACGAAGACGGTCTAATATGTGTAGACTAACTTTATAAAGTACGTAAAATATTGATAGACATATTAAATTTTCTTTTCTTTTCCATAAAAAGTATCAAATTTTTAACCAGAATCGTATATAAAGTAAAAAGACGGTTTTACATGGTGGGCTTATAATAAAGCAGCACTGATTTAATAATCTGAAAAAGTTGACGTATCTTACAACAAATAAAACAAATAAAGCTATCGATAATAACCGATTTCCTAAAAGATAATATCCTCTTCAGCTCAGTCTATCATTATGTAGCTCTTAAATTGACATTGCGTTTCACAATTAAATGACTTAAACAATGCCTTTTCACGAGAAGTCTGGCTAGAGATCACGATTGCCACTATTTAAGCGCTATAAAGTCTCTATATAAACAGAAAAGGCCACTTATATCCCGACCCAAAGGTATTGTAAAAGTAAATTTGATGTGTTAATCTCATCAATAAATAAGTCTATTCGTTGAATATCAGGTCGTATGTAGCAGAAATAGCACCTATCGAGAATAAATAAATTCTACTGACACAGACGTGCACCTGGCCGGAAAAAATAAAATCTGATTGATTGACACACTGACATTATTGTCAAGAATGTGGATGTCTGGTGATTTGATTCGGAGTCAGCTGCGAGGAGTATCTGCAAAGATTATTTGCAGAGGGTAATACAGTATGATGCCGCTAAACAGATAATGCTCTAGGTTGAGACCACCTACAAAGGGGCGTGGTAACATTGACGGCGAAGACGAATTACCAGAGTGAACGTTTTCAGGGAGATGTGCGGATGTCTAAAAATTTTGTTTAAACTAACCTAAATTTAGATCGAGATCAGCGTATGCTGGCTAGTGAATTCTCTTCCCGTCCTTCCTCTACCTTCTACATCATTATATTTTCATACATTATTCTTTTAAAAGCAGCAATAACACAGCATCAACTTATGATGGGATTATTCCCAACTATTTAATAATTCTCCTATTTTCGCAGAATGCTCATGTATTAAGACATGAACACAAGTCGACGTATTGTGGTAACTTCTTAGCAACGTGTGTTTAGTGTTTTAAGTAACCTTTTTTTTTTACTCATGTTCACCCCTAGCGAGGCATATCGCCACTTGGACGTACGAGGTTACTATTTCGGATCATACCTAAGAAAGATTAACAAGATGTTGGTTTACGTTACATTTAAACTGCATATCAGTACATTTAGGGAAGCATGTAGTAGAAAGAAACTATTAGAATAGAAAGCTTTCTGACATTTAGTGACCTCAACAGTGAAGGGGTGAGATTTATTGCTAAGCTAAGAGAGAGAGGGCGATAATTGAGAGGGTCAATCCTTTCATCAGAATTCTTGTACACTGGTACAACAGAGTCTATCTTCCAACTATTAGGGAAGCAAGATTCAGCAAGGCATTTAGTGTAGAGCTTGACAAGTATGAGGGCTAGCTCAGCTTAACATTTTAAAATTAGTATTGCAGGAATGAGATCAGATCCACATGCCTTGAAGGTGTCTGAGATTTTTATGATATCGCGGACATGAGGGGGGATGATTTTCAGATCATCAAGTATGGTTTCAGTCTGCATAGAGAAATCTGTGAAGGAGTTGTTTGTTGACTCTAAGGTGGAGTTGGAGGCAAATCGCCGGGCAAGTAGCTCCGCCTTCTCGATGGCCGTGCATGCGAACTTCTGGTTGTTGGATAATGGAGGAATTACTGATTGCTCTTTATTTACTACACTATCATAGTTTTTCAAAAAATCACAAGCGCCTATCTTTTACGAACCTAATTATTTCAACATACTTTCTTTTGGCTGCCACTATTTTTCTCTTACAATGATTTCTAGCATCTATGAAGTTTTGCCTATTTGTATTTAAATTATGATGTATAAACCGGTAGAAAGCATGCTGTCTTTGTGCAATTATTTAACAAAATTGAATATTTAATATAGAAAATTTGAATAAGATTAATTTGGTTTAGCATCGAACATAATGGTATCTAACTACTTTGCAGTTCCTTTAAGTCGATTTTAAGATAATGTGGGTTTTAGTCTAATGTTTAAGAGATACAATATTCGAAGGAAAATAATGCGCAAGAATTCGCGTCAGTTTATGGATTGACGTAAAATTACATTCACTAAAATTTGGACTTTACAATTTTATTATGATACAACATACACCAGAAAATGAAGGAGACAAGAACTGATTTCGAGTCGATTATATAAGATTGGTGCAAAAACAATATCGTTTTCTCACATTTGTTACTTTTATATATGACTAGCCTTGGTGCCCGGCGTCGCCCGGGTGTTTGAAGGTGTGTGTTAAGCAAAAAAAAGTTGTAGTAGGCAGGCAGGCAGGCAGGCTCGAACCCATAACGCAAAGGAGGAAAAGAACGTGAAAAAAGTGACGTTTTTGCTGTTGCGTCCATCGTTAAACCGGAAGTGGCGAAGGCGAGTCAATCAAAAATAGGGGCTGACTTTCGAAAATATCGGCGAAAAAAGCGACCACTCCCTGTAGAAAAGTGCTCAGTTGATGGTGAAGAAATGAATGTTTTTAGCTAATTCTTCGATATTTCTCATCCGAAGGGTCGCGTTTCAAAACAGACCAAATCCCGTGAAAATTCATCGCCTCTGTCGAAAGTTTTAGGCAGATATACATACATACATTTAAACAGAGATGTGATATTTATATTATACATTTCTAAATTAATTTATATATATATATATATATATATATATATATATATATATATATATATATATATATATATATATAGTCATGTTATATATAATTTTGAAGCGCGCTTTTTGCTCTAACGAATCGTATTATTTTTTATCGTTCTCAATCTCTTAATTTATTTTTGCAGGCTTATCGACAGCATGTACAAAATTCAAATTCGCACGATTTTATTTTTTCCAGTTCAAAATATGCCGAAAAGCTGCCGAGACAGCTCGGGATATCAATGATGCGTTTGGCCCATGAAACACTAATAGACGTGTGGCACAACGGTTGTTCAAGAAATTTCGCAATGGTGACGACGGCCTCGAATATGAAGACTGTCGTAGCCGGTCGATTGCGGTTGATAACGAACATTTGAAAGCCTTTCCTTGAAAAAACCACACGAAAAGTTTCCGTTGAACTTGTGGTCGACCATTCAACAGTCGTTCGTCATTTAAAGCAAATAGCGAAGTAAAAAGAAGTTGGATAAATGGATGCCGCATACATTGAACGATAATAAAAAATCTCGTCGTTTTGAGATGTCTTCTTTCGTCTACGCTCCTTCTGCGCAACAAAAACGACGCATTTCTCGAGCGGATTGTGACGTGTGATAAGAAGTGGATTTTTTAGAACTAGCGATGTTCGGCACAGTGATTAGATGCCGGAGAAGCTCCACAACACTTTTCGAAGCCGAAATTACACCAAAAATAGGTTATGGTGACTATTTGATGGTTTATATCAGGTCTCATCCATCACAGCTTCTTGAATCCGGGCGAAACGATGACAGCGGAGAAGTACTGCCGACAAATTGATGAAGTGCACCAGAAGCTCCAACGTATGTGCCCGAGATTGGTCAATATGAAGGGACCAATTATCCTCCATGACAATGCTCGCTCGCATGTGTAATTGGCTCTACAGAAGCTGAACGAATTGGGCTGCGAGACTCTTCCTCATACACCATATTCACTGGATTTCTCGCCCACCGATTATCACTTTTTCAAACATCTCGACAACTTCCTGCGCGAAAAATGCTTTAAAAGTAGAGATGATGCCAAATCGGCGTTCAATGACTTCATCGCTTCCAGAACTCCGGATTTTTATGCTAATGGAATAAATAAACTTGTCTCTCGTTGGCAAATTGTGTCGGTTCTAACGGTTTTTATATCGATTAATAAAGTTTAATGCGATGCTCTTTGTCAAAACAAATGAAGCTTAGGCGTTTGGACAGTGTTGTTAATAGTAATTCTATATAGCGTAACATTTTGAAGCTTCACTATCGTTTAGGCGGCCGAGTTTTCCATCCGAACCTGAAGCAGTTGCTAGGCTAGTTGCATTAAAGAACTGTGATACAGCGAACAGTCTGTCTGTTAATGATCATATAAATATCAACGTGGGATGTTCTATAAGTAATACCCCCTATTTTTTATTCTACTCGAATGGATCAAAGGGATTGCAAATTGAATTATTATGGTGACAGAACTACTGCATTCATGATCTAGTAAGTTTAATTTCTCTGACGGTGTAAGACTCTAAGAAAGCACCCCTTGTCATGGACGAGCGTCAGAAACAGAGATGCGTCACTGAATTTCTCCAAGCAAAAAAAAAGTGCCTCGATCAACATTCACCGGCGCCTGTTGAACGTTTACAAAGTCTATGCAATTGATGTAGCATAGCTAGCAGATGGGTTCGTCGATTTCAGAGTAACGACAGAGATGCAACAAAACGGGCTTTGGACTTTTATGACCTAGATAGCGTTCACTCTTAGCAAAAGTGTTTAAAGAATGGTGGTGACTATGTAGAAAATAAATTCTGAACCACAAAATGGTCGCTCATTTTAATTGTACAACTCCAGTCTTCGTAGCTCTTCAACATTTCAAATTTGAAAGATGGGAGGCGTTACTTTTCGAAGGATCCTTATATATATATATATATATATATATATATATATATATATATATATATATATATATATATATAAAATGGGTTAAGAAATTCCAACGAAAGAAAGATGTATATTTAAATAAGGGAGTAGTCACCAACAATGTGTATTTTTTAACATTATTTTATTATTCCGTGTCTTGGTTTTTCATTGAGAATTATGTTTGGATCACTGTAATAATGTTTTTAAGTCATTGAAATCGTTTTTACGCGCGTTTCAGACGGTCTGTGATGCGTCCTCGTCAGAAATTATTTTCATATTTATATATATACATATATAGAGTGACAGTTACTGCGATTGTCTCTCACTCTTGGACAGGGTTCAAAAGAGAGCCGCAAACTTGATAGGTCCTGAACTGTCATCTAAGCTTCAGCCTCTGTCCCATCGACGAAATGTTACAGCCCTCTGCCTGTTCTACAAATACTTTAATGGTGGTTCCTCTGACGAACTGCAAGCACTTGTACCTCCTCGACGTGACTTCCCCCGACAAACCCGATAAGCAACTAAGTCCCATCCCTTTTCAGTAGAGATCCCTAGGTGTAAGAAAGCCTTTTACTCCAATAGTTTCTTCCCCAAAACTGCAAGTCTTTGGAACTCCCTTTCAGGATACTGCTTTTCCAACTGTACTGATATGCAGAAGTTCAAGTGTAATATGAACAAACATCTTTCTACTCATCTCCCTTTATAATGCCCCCGCAAATTGTCCCTGATAGTAGCCTCCTGCTGCAAAGTGGCACTTGCCTTTTTGGGGGCACAGATTGAATAAAAATATACAGATATATGTAGTCGTTTTTGTACATTAAATTTATATTATCTCTTTTGTTTTACTGTTCCAAATATAAGATCGTAATGGGTGTCTTTCGATGTTTGATATCGCCTTTTAATGTATAACGTCACAAATGATGTTGTCATCCATTTATGACACAAGAAACATTCGTAATGTATTCTACGACTTTTATAATGTACCATTGAATTTCTAGAAGCGACTGTCTGTTTGTGGGTCTGTCACACTAGTTTATAGAGTCAACTGCATTTTTATCGCTAAACGCATAGATCGAATAATGCACAAATGTCCATTCTCTCTTATTAAACTCTACTTCGAAATTTATTTGGAGTCGTTTGTGTTAAATTTAGCCTTTGTTTTAATTATCGTTTTTTCTTTAAATTTTACTTTGAAAATTTTAATTAAATGATAAATTTCTCATTACTTGAAATAATTGATATGGAAATCAAAATATTTTTGTTTAATTTTGAATCGCAACTCTCTTTAGCTTCAAGTGAAAACAATGATTATCGAAACAGCATTTGAGAATGGCGGCCATTTTTAATGCTTCAGGCTCTTAAATATTTGAACACATCTTTAATTAATTCTTTTCCAATCATAAAATATTCTTTTATAGTTTGTTATTATGTGAAAATATGAATTCTGCTTGAAAACGTTTAGTAGTGTTTATCGAGTGTGTCTGTGGATGATGACATAATGGTGTGTAATTCCATCGTGTTACATCGATGTGTTGAGATCACTACGCATGTTTGTTTTTCTTGCGTAAAGGTAGATGATGGATTTCATTCCGAAATTTCTAATCGAATACAGCTGCACGACAGTGTTACATAGTATCTCCTTTGCTGATCGATCTTACGATGGGTTGGATAATGATAAAAGCAAACAATGAAGATGGTAACGAAATCTAAGGGGACTGGCAACATGTGATATCAGTCTGACCAAGGATTGGTTATCGGAAAATTTTGCAAGTGAGGACCAATAAAATAGAGGATCGTTGCAGTTTAACTTGCTTAAAAGTAAGCTACTAGAAGAGAAAACGTAATTCTTAATTTACTAATCCTTGAAAACAACATCCAGAAAAAAGATGTCAACAAGTTTGTGCGTCTGGGAAGGAACATCGTACTGTAGCTGTTATATTTTCAGTAAGAAGTCAGGATACCACAAAGGCTGATGGAGCATAACCGTGTCCTCTTTAGGGGGCTAATGTAACAGGACGATCATCATCTCATCTCCGTCGTCTTTCAGGACACTTCACCACCGAATCTACACGACTTCTTCAGTTCTCTTGATCTCGCATGACAGTTTGCAGGTACAAAACACTTTCAAATCCTGTGTCCTGCTGTAGGTTACCGATGTAGCTCATTCTTCTGCGACCACGGTTTGGGTGTCCATCTGTTGGTATCCAGAGAACTAGCTTGCTGGCCTCCTCTTCGCTGTGCCTCATGCAGTGACCAGTTACTCTCATCCTTATCTGCTGTACTTTCAGTGATACTAGTGGTACGTCACCATAAAGCTGTTCGTTTGTTGCGTGACTTCTCCATGATTTATTGAGGGCCATCCTGGGCATCTGTGTGTAAAAATCATCGTCTATTCTTCAGCGCATTTATAAGAGTCCATGCCTCAGCACCATAGAGAAGGACTGCTTCTATTGAGTCTTACTTTCAACTTTTCTGAGAGAGTTGATGCCCATATGTTCATTAACTTGTGACATGCACTCCATGCCAGTCCTTTTCTTAGTTCAAAATATTTTTCAGAGCTCTCTAACCATGCTCCAACGTACTTGAAGTTTTGACAACTTTGAGCAGAGTCCCATTAAGTGCTTTCGCTGCAATTGGGTCAACGTGATTGAAGGCCTGTATCTGTTTTCTTAGAATTGCAGTACAGACCCACCAATCGCGCCTCCTCTTCCAGTTGACTTAGGACTTCTTGGGATTGACAAATTTCCTCAGTTAGTAATGCTAGGTTATCAGCATTACTAACTGAGGAAATTGGTCAAGCCCACAAAATTCAAGCACTTACCAGAGAAAAGTAGTTATAACCAAAGCATAGTAAATAAATGTTCATATAATTAATACCAAACATAAACCTAGCACTGTAATATATATATATATATATATATATATATATATATATATATATATATATATATTTGTAGTCATCGACATACAGTCCTGTTTTGTTTTATCACAACTCATCAGTGCCGCTAGACAAGCAGCTCTCCCGTGCCAAGGATTGAACCTAGTACCGCCCTGTTGATAGTCGGCAGTTCTCCCACTTGACCACAGAAGCGATGCCCGCAAATAACCCGTCCGAATGTCTATTTAAACAAACATCCGTCCACCACTTTTACAGTGCTCAAACCGCCTGTTTGTAAAGAAACAAACAGCGAGCCTCGCATTTTTCAGCCAATTAAGTAACGGGTGAGATTATTTACGACAATGCTGTACCCAAAGAGGGGTGCTTAAAATATATTTGTAGTCACCGATATACAATCTTGTTTCGTTGTATCACAACTCATCAGTGCCGCTAGACTAGCACCTCTCATATATATATATATATAATTTTCTTTTTTGCGATATTATATTGTCATGCATTTTTCTTTCTGAGCAAATAATTTTTCTGAAGAGTATATGCACGAAGAGATCCGATAGTAACAAAATAATAACCGTTTGTTCCTGCATGATGAAACGAATCTGTAAAAAATGTACCGAAATTCTAATATGTTGGAGGAGCTGTTTATCATGAAAACTGAATATTTCTATCTTGAAATGTAACTATAATATAATGTTATTCTTTTATGTTATGTTGTTATATTTAGCATGCATTGAGATTATGAACACAAAGAATTGATATACACAAAGCGAGAAATATAATTTAAAAATCATATTTTAGAAAAATAACTCACACACATATACTTGCTTATTACTACAATAATTTTTAAATACCTACAAACACTAGTGTTTCATCCTTTCAGGAATCATCAGTGCAGGGAGTTACGATTAAAGCCGGTTGGGAGATTCAAACCCGGCACAAAGCAATCTCTGAGTCAGTTACCAAGGAACAAACCAAACATCCAATATTAACCTCGAGAAATTATGCTGAAATTTAAACATTTATTATAAAATGTGAAAACGTCGATCCAGAGTAATTATAATTATAACACACACACACACATACACACACACGCGCGCACACACACTCGCATATATATATCTATATACATATATATATATATACATATATATATATATATACACACACACACACACACATATATATATATATATATATATATAATCAGGGAAGCGGGAGAGATCCAAATTAAATGGACATGTCAGATAAGTAAAAATAATATTTAAAAAAGTCAGAGGTCAGTATGACATCGACTTAAATTTACAGATGAAAGAAAAAAACTACTTTTACTTGTCCGCTAGGTAATGTCAGAATTTGCTTCTGGGGTGTCCAGTCACCCCAGCTGACTAACGTAGCTATGCTTTTATGATTTATATATGTTTTTCATTTTTCCAGTGAGAATGAATATATAGTTATGAAAAGGAAGGGTTGTAAAGAGACAGCTTCGAATTTGGGGGTATCAAAACCAAAGCAAAATATGATGAAAGTAAAAATAAAATAGATAAACCCCATAATCTATTATACCATACCTGTTCACACTGAAACAATATTCTGTGGATCTATATTAAAATACCTTGTTAAACTTTGTGACATATTTCCATTCTATGGAGGTCAGGCGCGAACCAACACCCCCTAATTTCATTATACCGTATTTCTTCAAACTGAAACATAATTATCAAAGTATATTTACGCAGATAAATATGAAAAGTCTTTAGTAAAGTTTGTGCCTATTTCCATTCTATGGAGGCCAGGCGCGAACGCAGACCTCCAAATTTTATTATACAACCCCTATTTAAGATAAAACATACTTATCAAAGTATTCTTATTTACATCTATATCAAAAACACTTGTAAAGGTTTTTTTTAATTTTAAAATTTTTTATTTCCATACTTTGTGGACCAGGCGCGTACGCAGACTCCACAATTTTAATGAATCATCATTATGCCAGATCAAACATACCCATTCCTGTGTCTCGATACATCTTCTATCATTATATGTGATCAGTTTTCTATAATAGTCAACCATATAGGAGCATATTCGTGACCAGACACACACACAGACCTTCCGCTATTTGTATAAAAATGTGTATTAATTTATACATATACATATTCATGTATATATGTGTATATATATATTCATATACATATTTATGTACACACATATATATATAGATATGTAAATGTACGTATGTTTATGTTTATCTATACATAAAAAAGTGAAAATGTGTGTATGTATGTATGTATGTTTGTTTTTATGTATGTATGTATGTATGTGTGTTTGTGTGTCTTCTAAAAACTTTCGACAAACATGACGAAAATTCACAACATCGGTATTATATTGAAGCTCCATCCTTCGCTCGAAAAATATCGAAAAATTGGCCCAAAACATTCATTTTTTCACCCCGAAATCGACAATTTACGACATGGGGGGGTCAACAAAAACGGTCCTCTCGTAACGACGACCGATTCTACGCATGCGTCAGATGACGTCATGACCTGATTTACTTTCAATAGTTGAAAAACTGTCTAAATTTCATGTTAGCTCAGTTGGTTAGCGCGTCGGTTCGTTATCTAAACGTTTTGGGTTCGAATCGTGGTGTGAGATGTCTTTTTTTTCGATTTTTTAAATTTAAATATTGAACCAGTGTTATTTAAGCCATTTTCACGTAACGTTCGTTTTTCTGTTTTTTTACTTCGCTTATCCACTCCAGACCACACACCCAAAACACACGGGTACCCACCGATTTTTTAAATTTTAATATCGAAACAGGCTTATTTAAGCCATTTTTCACGTGCTCGTTTTTCTGTTTTCTTTTTTGTTTTTTCGATTTTTACATTTAACATCGTTCGTTTGCCTTACGTTAGTTTTTTGTGTTTTTTTTCGATGTTTTGATTACCCCCCCCGCTTAAGTTTTAACGTTCGTTTTTATGTTTTCTTTTTTTACTTCGCTTATAACAAACAAACCTGGTCATTGACCTCATTTGCTGAAAAGCTCTTGCTTACGTCGTCGTCGTCGTCATCGTCGTAACGCTCTACGACTTAGTGCGTGCACCTGTCAATTTGGTTCTTACTTAAATAAATTCAAACACCTTTCAGTAACTCATTCTGGCTGGCCGATTTTATTTTCAAACTTCGCCTCAGGGCTTCGGATTCGATCCTACCAACTTTTACCCCCCTCCCCCGGTTTCTTTTTTATTTAACAGCACACATACCTCCAAACACCCGGGAAACGCCGGGTACCCCCGCTAGTATATATAGATATGTAAATGTACGTATGTTTATGTTTATATATATATATTTTTTATGGACATCATCACAGAAAAGGCATGAAGCCACTTACTGTAAGAAACTAAAATGAAATTTTTGACCTTAGGAGCTAAATAATATTTTACTTTACACAGTTATATAATTAAACAGACTAAAGTCATTGCATTAAAAATCTGCAACTGACAATCGTGTCATTTCATCTGTCACAACCTCTGAATGATTCTTGGCCTTGATAAATGAAAAACTAACAAAACCAAAACCTATGTCGTGACGTTAATACAACCCGCTTATAATTTGTTTGTAGCTGGTCACGTAGTGAGTCTTGAGCTGTTGTACAGATCGTAACTGAGCAATCACTATCCGATATATTAGAAGAATTAAGTTAAGTTGATGAGATAAACTTATCTACCCATATAGGATATTAGATATGGATCGGGCAATGATTATTATGATTATTCAAGCCAAAAAGTTTTGTAAGCTAAAATATGTTTTAGAATAATCAAAATATTTAGAATCGGTATTTAGTTACATTAATTTGGGAATGGCAACTTAAAAATGGTGTCATAACAATTTAGTTGGCATCTTAGAACAATGACATGTAAAAACATCAGGTGATTATCTTAGTGTCGTATAGTGATTACATCTTGCAAAAGAGAAGATGGTCTTATTGAGATACATGGAAATTAGCTGAGTCAGTCGGAGAGAGACAGAGACGGCCTTCAGATCATAATAAATCCAAGTAGAGAGGGTCAGAAATAGCGATAGTCAGAATCAGCGATTAAACTTTCCAAAGGAGAAAAAAAACCGCAATAAAAAGTTGCCGAAAATAAAACCTGAGTCTCGGTCATTTCTTGGGAATAATCTGCTTTGCAGATTTCCGTCAAACAAGACCAAAGATGAACCAGATATGTTCCAAATGTTTATTTCCTTCCTATTTCTTGTCTATTTCTTTTTTCTTGTTCATTTGTGACGGTACCAGAGGACTTGAGGGTTCCAGAGAAGTTTAAACTGTAGTGACACAGTAAAAAAGTAACGGCTACACCACGTTACAATATTATTCACATCTCGGCATCTATTGATACAAATGTTTGGCAATAATAGCTGTTCTCTGTCTATCTAGTATTAATCATGACTCGATATAACTTGATTGTTTTTTTTTTTACCAAGACTTGCGAGTATACACTATCATTTAATAGTAGAAATAGCGTATAGATTCATACCTTTGCCAAGAGTATGATCAGAAGTGATATAATAACTAAAAGCGAAATAGAACATTAAACGCCAATGCGATAATCAGCGGCCGTAACGAGTACATCATCGTCATCATCGATTTCCATCATGAAGTAACGACCGGAAATTGAGTTAATTAAAAGCAATGATTGTCTCATCTTGAGGGTTAAATCTGGAGCCGTCTTGGCAGTTCCGGATATGATTCTCAAGATCGGAAATAAATGGTATATTTGGCTCCAGTTATTTCCGATTGTAAACCACACTTCGGCTTCAGTTAACGTCTGAGTAAAACAAAAGCGTGAACATGATATTTGGTTTGGATAGAATTGGAATAAGAAGTGTCCTCTCATCATCCATTCTTTTCAACACTATTTCTATGCTCGCATGTTGCGGGTACACATACATATACAGAAAGTCGCACACACATATATGAACTGGATAAGTGATTTACAATTTACTACGATATACATAAATATATGCTAAATACACAGAAAAATATATGCATATATTTTATTAAATATGTTTCAACGGATACAAACATTTACAAAAACATTTATGATAAAAACACACAAAGTACGTTAGTCTAATCTGGCAGGTGTAACTAATATATTAAGGAAAAATGAAAAAAAAAGCATATCGGCTTTAAACGTTGAAAAAATTATTAACGAGAAAAACACGTGACTTATGTAGTTATCATCAATTGCGATAGAAATTCGGTTTACCATGGCCTTCAGGTCTCGAAATAAGCTAACTGATTACACATAGTGGGTACCATATAAACGTATGTTTATGCATGGTTGTCCGTTCTTGTTTATAAAATAATACGATTGTTTCAATGTTCTTTTTTATTCTACATTTTTCTCTATATTTTTAATTAAAATTTCAGCAAAATTTTATTCGTTATTAAAATCAAAAGACAGCATTTGAGTAAAATATTTGTTTTCTCTTGATAAACATCTTTATCGTAAAATAATACTTAAAAATGAACATTTGTAAAAAATGTATTTGATCCTATAGAACACTGCCTGTATTTCCAGTTTTTTCGTGCAGACACTTCAATTTGAAATCGCCGCTCTCCCCAAAAATTAAGTACGTGTCATAAAAGATTACTAGTTCTTAATCAGAAAATAATAAAACTGTTTTAATGTTCATCATTATTTAGAAAATTCAACACAAAATTTCATCTGCAAGGAAAAGGATGAAATGTAACGCTTTTACTCTTTGTAGATAGATTTGATACAGAAATTTATTAAAAATATTTCAGCTTTAAAAAATTAAAAGAAATTGGATCGTCTTTTTCTTCTTTTTTTAATAAAATATTTTCGCATTTTTAACAGGTCCTAAAAGAAATTTTATCTGTTTAATCAAAGTTTTAAAAACATCATATCTAAAACATATAGATAGTTAATAAATCGTGTAAAATACTTATATGGTGTTCAAAAATGGAGAGGGAGTTTATTGAGTTTTCCATTTCCCCGAGCGCCATACCCGTTGGTAAATAATACAAGGTAAACATCCTGGACATTCATGCTAAATATTTTCTTTTAAATTATACATTTTGTGTAATTCAAGTAATTTTATTATTTTGCATAGTTTACTTATGAAATAAATTGAATATAATTGGTTAAAATGGGTTTACATTTTAGGTCACATAATTAAGACATGCCGATAGCCGATATCTGGTGTCGCAACTTATATATATATATATATATATATATATATATATATATATATATATATATATAAATTACTATTTAAGGTATATACACATCTAATCTGATAAGGTGTTATAATATATTGTGTATATATTATTATTTACTTTAACAGTGCTCAATATTTGAATAACGTTTAGTACTATTAATATTAGTAGTGGAATTAGTATGAATATATATACATACATACACACACATATATACATATGGCATGTAAGCTACACAATAGTGTCTATGTTATCATTTAGCCGTACGATTTCCTGTAGGCATGAAGCATGACGCCTCAGTGTAGCTTACTTGCTATATATATATATATATATATATATATTCTATTAAATGGATACACATTCATCATAGGATCAGCCATGAATATATGAACAGTTTGATTAATATATAGAAACTTCTTCGCAAGTAATTGAGCACTTTTCTTAGCGTATAACATTGAATTAAACTATACATACATATACATACATACATATATACATACATGCATACATAGATATACATACACACACACACACATATATATATATATATGTACACACGTATATAGAAATATATTAATCTGCACAAATTGAAATGCCTGCGATGATTAAAATAGTGATGCAATTTTACATAAGCATATTAAAGATTTGTCACCCCACGATGTTTCAAAATTTTTATCATTTATTACGAGTTCTCTGGTAATTAGAGCATATTCAAATCTTATAAGAAACTGAAGTTCTTAGATTATATTTAAGTCCTTATTACATGACATGAATACAGAAACCAATGAGATACCTGCACTTATATCGAAGGAAATTTAAACACAGTCGCCTCTCTTCAATTGTATGTAAATGATCTTTAGTATTTTGCAACCGAGAGAACTAATGCATTCATGAATTATGTAACTGTTCTTTTGTTAATATTATATACGATTGATACCGGTACTTCGGGCGTTTTTGGTGTCGTGTGGTGAGGGTAGACGATACACTCCGAGCAGTTGTATCTGGAATGGTAGCAGGGGCATGTTCATATAAGGAGAAAGAGACAACTAAACAATTTTAATTGAAACGTATATTTACATTACGTATCTATGGTGTTCTGACGACAGTGAAGTATTTAACCACTAGTTCGTTCCAATAAAATACTTTTACTTAAGCATATTAGAAACCTTCACGTGATTTCTTTACTTAGCATCAAATTTCTTTCTAGAAACGAATCGTAGAAAAGACACGTGAAACCAATGCAAACAACAGAATCATCTTGATTCATAGGAACTTTTTTCTTTTGTCGATTTACCCATTATTTTATTATTGAGTGGATTCGAGCTCTTATGATAAGAAATAAATGCATCTATCTATCTATCTATCTATCTATCTATCTATCTATCTATCTATCTATCTATCTATCTATCTCTCTCTCTCTCTCTCTCTCTCTCTCTCTATATATATATATATATATATATATATATATATATATATCCAGATCTCATTTTACATTTCATGTCATTTCTAATAAGGTTCTTTAACACCAACTTTTATTTCTAATTCTCTTACGTGTAGTTATAAGGCTGAGCTAAACCTCTCATCATAGAGAAGAGGTGAAATTAGCGCTAAACATTGTCAACGTAAATAACCTTTTGTATTTGACGAATATCCAACTATGAATGCCAAAACGTCTATGCAATATACAATATTTATATTAATGATTTGAAGTAATAGAAAAGCAACAAGTGAAAATGGTCGCTGTTGTTCGAGACAACGTATACGCAAATAGAAATTTGTAAGGCAGCATGCTTTTCTCGTTTGAAACCGTATTTAATACAAAAATATTCTTGTCATTAAATCTTTATTACGTGATAAACTTTTTCTCGACAATTTTAGATCATTGATATGATCTTAAACTATATCCGATGATGAGGCCCCAGCTTTCAGTCTTTGGGGGAGTATGGAGCCACCCTTTAATTGCCATTTCTCCCAGGTAAACTCTGACCCGGAGTGGTAGTACCTATTAGGGTCCCATCTATGGGTTAAATAGAAACCGAATCGAAAAAAAATATATTCTATAAAAAAAAAGTCTTCCAAATAACTGGATTCGGCATTAAATAACATGAAAAGAGTTGATATGGCGTAAAACAATCGAACCAAACCAAACCAAACCAAATCAACAATTTTACAACGTGTATATTACTAAATACTTATCATGTAATAGAATTTTCTGTAACAACACTGTTTTTAATACTGATCTTTTTATCCGTAGGTCTTTGAGTGCTTATACGACACTGTTGACTCCCATTAAACCTGTTGTTAATGGATGGTAACGCATGTTGGTTAAACGTGATCGATGTATATATATATGTATATTATATTATATATATATATATATATAATATAAAAACACTCTTCATAAAATCTTGGAAAAGATACCTAGACGACTGCTTTATCCTCTGGAGAACCTCATGGGGGGATATCAAAGAACTCCACACTTTGCTACAAAATCTACACCCAAAAATAAACTTCACACGAGAACAAAGCCCCACAGAACTACCTTTCCTAGACATCCTAGTAACAATAAAAAACAACAAAATAATCACAGACATCTACCACAAACCCACAGACACTCAACAATACCTCCACTTAAAAAGCCACCATCCTAAAAACTGTCTAAAATCAATACCCTACTCCCTAGCACGTAGAGTCTGCACCATAGTAACAGACAGACACCTCCGTTCAACTAGACTGAATGAACTACAAATAACACTGCGGAAAAGAGGATACCCACTACCACTAATACAGAAAGGTATTGAACTGGCTGAAAAAATTCCAATGGACCAACTAAGAACCCCAAAAGTACACAACAAAGAACAAATTCTAGCATACGTCTCTACACACAACACAAACAACCGAGAACTATTCACACAGATAACAAAAAACCTTATCCTCCTCAATCAGAACGACAAACTTAACAACATACTTAAAACAACAAAAATAATAAAAAGCAAACGCCAACCCAAAAACTTAAAACACATCCTAACTTCCTGAAAACTCGTCCCACATACTACAAAAGGAGTTACAAAATGCAACAAACCGCTATGTGGAGCATCTGACATAATAATAGAAGGTAACACATACGCATTCAAAAACCCAGCACAAACATTCAAAATAAAAAAGGATCTAAATTGCACCTTCAGAAATGTAGTATATGCACAAAGATGCACAACATATAACAAATCCTACATAGGCGCCACCAAAAATTTCAGCAATAGAGTGGCCTTACATAAGAGCAACATCAAAATTGCAGATAACAGACACCTCTACGTTTCAAAACACGTACACACATGCAGTGGAAACAGCTTCAAAATAATGCCAATCTTCCAAACAGACAACTATTTTTATTTACTTACACAGGAAAAAAACTTCATGACCAGGATCATTCCTGAACTGAACAGAACCTAATACCATCACACAAAAACATGAAATGCAAGGTACACTCGCATGCACACCCATACACATACACATATACACACCCACACATAAATCAGAACCGACACATTAAAACATCCACACGTGCGCGCATACAACCACACACAGACATAACACCCCTATCTCTAATACAACACACTGAACAATACCAACCCTACTTAACCTCGAAACCAACAACACTAGGAGACACCTAGAACCATAGTATAATATCTGTTCCAACACCTCGCTCCCTCCTCAGTCAGTGGAGGAGAATCCCCTCATGACTGAAACGACTATCATCCCTTCTATCATCCCCCTCCCATACCTATACCCCCTCCAATGCCCCCCCCCCCTCTGGGGAACAAAATCTTCCCCACACTAGGAACCGGTCTTGGGTCTGGCCATACCCACATGGGGAGACAAATAAATAGAAACATTAAAAAATCCCCTATTTTAAATACACCCCTCTTTCTAAACAAACATAATATAAGGAACACCCGAAAAGACTAAAACGAAAAATCACAATACTAAAATCCAAGAATCCAAAAAATAAATATCAAAATAGAATGAAAGCACCCGTACCCTTATTTCAGAAGAGCCAGTCCCCCCTCCCCACACATACACATTAGTAACGACCTCGGACCACAGCCGCCTTCCTAAGAAAGCAAATAACCCCAAAATACTATAAAACAATATACACATTCCCAAACCAATAAAAGCAAACACACACACGCACACACACGCGCACACACACGCGCACACACACACATAAACACACACACACACACATAAACACACACACACACACACCCTACCCCACCCTAAAGGAAAAGAAAAAAACATTAGCAGAAAGAGATAGCGACTACAGCCAGGTCAAGGTCTCCCTGGACAAGCCCAATAAAAGAGCAATAAAAATTCAGCATACCAATGAATAATAAACACTTACAAGCCTCTACCCCTTGGAAAAACTTCAAATTAACTACGAAAATCGACATTTTTACATCTCCAACACATTTGAAAATAATTTCTGACGAGGACGCATCACAGACCGTCTGAAACGCGCGTAAACGATTTCAATGACTTAAAAGCATTATTACAATGATCCAAACGTAATTCTCAATGAAAAACCAAGACACAGAATAATAAAATAATGTTAAAAAATACGCATTGTTGGTGACTACTCCCTTATTTAAATATACATCTTTCTTTCGTTGGAATTTCTTAACCCATTTTATATATATATATATATATATATATATATATATATATATATATATATATATATATATATAAGGGTCTCACTGCGGACGTTCAAACAGGTCTTTGCAGGATCATTAATACTAATAAATAATAATAATGTGGTATTTCTCCGCATCACAAAGGGCGCACCGTTTTGAAGCTGGTGAGTATGCTGGTCTTCTCTCTATGATCCTCTAGTTGATGCTGAATAAGAAAATTATGGCTACCTTAAAAAATACAACACATGTATATATAAAAACAAAAATACCTAGGAATTAAATAGCAATGTTTTTCTGAACATTATGTACTATTAGATAAATAAATATTAAGTTCTTATATCGAAAAAGCTTTTCTTTGTAATCGAGCACTTTGTTGGAATTCTTTCCCCAAAGAACTGTAAACAAATATATATATATATATATATATATATATATATATATAAATCTGTTGAATATGAAAACTAGTGGCTACACATATGCAAATATATTTTCAGTGACCACCCTGCAAGGTGATTACTGAAACATATTTGCATATGTGTTGCCACTAGTTTTCATATTCAACATATTCATATTGCTCTGTCTACACATTGAGCACTCTTTGGTAGACAGTGTGTGTTTTGTTTTTGTTTAAATAACTAAACAATACTACTACTACTACTACTACTACTAATATATATATATATATATAAGTTCAGTGGTTGAAGTTAAATTCTGATAATCAAAATATAGACACATATATTCGAGTTAAGAATTTATTGTTTGACGAAAGGAATATATAGAAGGAAGTTATGTTAATTTCCTTAATCCATGGATTTTCAATAGACACATATCATTAGAGGAAATGAAATGCCGTTAGCAAAATGTTTTATCTCGCTTATATATATATATATATATATATATATATATATATATATATATATATAATTCTGTCGTTCAAGATTTAACCATCTTTCTCATATGAATGTCCATCACGCCACGTCAAGGCGGTCTCTTTGATGGTGGCGAAAAAATAAGTCAACACGATTTCGATCATTTGATTATTTTGACCACATTATTTTAAAATAAATTTCATGCAAACAATTTGGAGTTGTTTATGAAATGTTTTATAGATATAAACACATTCTACTCAGAATTACTTTTAAGCGTGTTTTTGACTTAAAACCTTTTACATGAAAAAGTTGTTGAAATCATGAGACTTTCGACATTAAATATCAATTTAATGCTTATATTTGACACTGAACATACACGACGCTTTTGGAATTGTTCCATTTTTATTGACGGAAAAGTACAAATAAAGAGAAAAAAAAAATTCAACAAAGACATTCCTGAGATATTAGACATTTTACATACGACCACACATCTCTATGAGACTTTCTCTTCGTGTACTATTCGCGAGATCTGATTTTAGATGCGGTCTCAAATATATATAAGAGATTATGCTTGTTGCTGAGTTAGAATTATGTGTTGTCTGTTGCGCTTACGTTCGCAATGGGGTTTTTTACCGACCTGCTACGCTTAAGTTAAAATAAAATTTACGGTTTTGTGTTACATTGAATTTGAAATAGAATTTTTTCGTTATTACGCTTAAGTTTGAAATAGACATTGCTTCGTTTATTATGCTTAAATGTATATCAGTTTTAATCAGCTATCTATAATATCAATCTCATCCGTCTGTTTAAATGTATGTATGTATGCATGTATGTATGCATGCATGTATGTATGTATGCCTAAAACTTTCGACAGAAGGATTTTCACAAGATCGGTATTGTTTTGAAGCTTACTCCTTGGGACGACAAATATCGAAGAATTGACTAAAAACATTTATTTATTCACCCTTAATTGGGTACTTTTCTAAAAGGAGAGGTCACGTTTTTCGCCAATATTTTCGAAAATCATCCCCCCTTTTGATTGACTAGACTTAATTTAAACCTTCGCCACTTTGGCGATGGACGCAACGGCAAAGACGTCATGTTTTTTTCATATTATTTGCCTCCTTCGCGACAGGGGTTCGAGCCTGTCTGCCTACTACCACTTTTTTTTTCAACACATACCTCCAAATACCCGGGCACCGCCGGGCACCCAGGATAGTACTACATAAGTTTGAAATTATAATTTCGTTTATCAGTAATATTTATGTTTAAAATACATTTTCTTCCCTCTATTAGGCTTAAGTTCGAAAATATTTCTATTGTTTAATCATACGTAAGATTGGAATAATTATTTTTTCTGTCACGTAAAAGTTTTAAATAAAAGCGTTTTCTTTGGATGATACGCTTAATTCTAACATAGTGTTTTCTTTGGTCTCTCACATTCAACTTTGAAATAGGTAAACGATTGCATCTGAAAAGTAAGCATATCATCTTTGTCGCTGAATAACTGTGACGGTAGAGTAACAGAAATGTGACAGATGAGACGAAAGAAATTGAAGATGACAACGAAGCGTGACCTTCTTCGTCCCCTGGGGGAATGAATGGTGATTTTTCAATTATGAATTGGTGACAAGGTAGATAGTGAAAAAACGACATAGACAGACACGCAAAGACACATCCGGAGGGACTAGGAGGAGTAGAATAGACAAAGAAACAAGATGGCGTCTATTATCAACTCAAATATAAGCCCACCATTAAAAAAAAGATTGATTCTCATAATACTTCCATTCAATCTACGCGGGTAACACTAATGGTGCTAAACTGAAAGTTTAGTGTGACAGACTAACAGTTTGAATAAATGGCCACAAAAGCGTGACACATCAAGAAAACATTTTATTTTAAAACGGACGAACATTATATATTATTAGACATTTTTCCTCGGTTTTAATGGGGAAAAGGTTATATTCCGTTTACTTAGAGTCAGTATTTTATGGCAAATTGATGGTTAAATATGATTAAATTTGCGCTCATTTTTGCATTAAATACTAATCTCTATTAATCCCCAACTATACATTGCACTAATACCATAATACTTAATTCGTTGGACCTTATTATAACTAAGGTCGACCAGTAATTTACGATAAAACTACTAAAGTATACGTTGTATTGTAGTGACTAATCACTATAACACCCTATGAATTGAATTTTGCATCGAACAGAAACTATAATTAGTTCGCTGCTCCTCATGATAGCAAAGGGCCATATAAAATTTTAGACAGATCCGACCGGTAGTTTCCAAAAACAGTGGAACGGACGGAAAAGCAGACTGAAATACATATTATATACTTATGCTAGACAGACAAATAAGAATATGACACATTATGGAAAATGTTTTAAACTTAATCGATAAAAAGAATTGTATTTAATTAGAAGATTTATGCAGAGATGTTTGGACGCATCTATGTTAGATACTTTCCTTAAATC
>NC_136483.1:80899404-81054404 GCF_053919585.1 Euprymna scolopes
ATACAAATTTTGTTCACCAGCAAACATCATCATGAATGTCGTAACTATACCGTCGGACAAACGATTCAAACCCCAAATCGATTTTCTTCAATGATGATGCTGCAAATTTCCAAGTCTGGAAATTCGCGTGATGACGCGTGAATTGAATTATGAAAGATTTCTTGTCTGTTTGAAAAGCGTTGTTTAATTTTCAATTAAAAATGTAAATTTAAAAAAAGCCAATTAAATCCTGATACTTAAACTTTTTTTTAATACTAAAAATAAATAATTATTAATTTATTGCTGCTATGGCACTTTAAACAAATAAATGTTTCGTTATTAAAAAAAAATTGGTTTCTTTAACTTGTATTTTTAATTTAAATGTAAACAACGGTTTTACCACAGAGAAAAGGAAATCTTCATAATTCACTTAATGCAGTTCTCTTGACTTGAACATTTAAAGAATCACCGTTGAAGAAGACGGAACGCATCTTATTTTTCTTAGTCAAAATGCAACGAGGGGGGAAAAAGGAGAAGAAAGAAACATAAAATGTTTCCATCCTAACAATGGCGCGCTGACGTCTAAAAGTATAATTTATATAAAAAAAAACTAGCTGGACGCCCGGCATTGCCCGGTCATACAATACGCTTAAACATGTTTGTTAAACTTATGCAGATTGTGTATGTACACTTATAGAATAACTCCTCTGCTGAATCTATATATATAAATTCGTATTCCTATCTGTTTGTTTGTTTGGTTGTTCACAATTTGATTAATATATACAAAACGTGCCTTACTTTAATCTTTCAGTTATTTCTATATATAGTATGATTTTGCAAAAATATACAATTAAGAGATCACCACATTTGCTTATGACATACCGGTACTTTAGTCAATATTTTTGGCGAGAGAATTGTTTTAAGTATTCTATTTAAAATAGTTATTTAATAAACTTTAAATAACACTTATATTGATAATATATTTACTTTAATTTATTTGGAATTATTATTTCCAACAGCGGCCTTTTTTTAAAAACTTTTTTTATAGTTATTTGCCCCTATATGCTATACATAAAAAACGAGCATTCGTCACATAAAATTATTTGGTAATTTCATTAAATTTTAGCAAGAAAAAAAATTCCGCGTAGAAAAAAAAAACTGAAAAGATTTCCTTTGTTTGTTTTATTTTATTCCTTAAACGGCTATACAGAAATCGGTAATTCTTCAGGGGGGATTACATTGGAAAGATAAAATAACGATAAATTTAATTATTTTTTATGATGCCATTCTCTATTTTAACCTAACAATTTAATAAACAAAACAAACCCTAAAATATGACAAATTCAATTTTTTTGAGGAGGGATTACATTAGAAATATAGGACGACAAATAAAAAGCAAATCGAAAAGCTCCCCCCTAAAAAGCAAATCGAAAATTTCCATTATTTACAAAAAAAAAAAAATAAATAAATAAAAATAAGCCAGTGAAAAGTGCCCTCACAAAAATAAAGGTAAATGTGTAGTTTAGCAACTAAATTATTTGACAAAAAATTATTAAAACTATGTATTTTTAGTCGCGTGCAAGCAACTCTATAAGTCACTGCGTCGGTCCGTCGGTCAGTCTGTCGTTCGGTTGGTCTGTCTGTCTGTCTGTCTGTCCTTAACAATTTATTGCTTGGCCTTTGTGGTTAAGATCACAGGTTTGTTGATAATAGATGCTGTTCTTAGTTTTTTAAGTTTTTCTTGGCCTTTTGGCTAAGATGAAAGTGTATTATTTTTTCCGGCAGATACTGCAAGCAAAGACAATATGTGGGGGGAAGTCTCACATATAAAACCTTGGTCAATGTAGGGGTAACCCTTCATACCAATTGTCACTATCCAGCTCCCCTACTCCCCGGGAGTTGGTCCCCATTTCCTCTTCGCCCCTCACATTAAAAATCGGCCATGTCCCTAATTTGCTCGATGGGGAGGCAAATAAATATCAACCCCACATACAAGACCTTGGTCAATGTAGGGGCAACCCTTCATACCAATTGTCACTATCCAGCTCCTCTACTCCCTGGGGAGTTGGTCCCCATTTCTCCCTCACTCTTCACTTTAAAAATCGGCATGTGCCTAATTTGCTCGGTAGGGGATCAAATAAATACCAACCTACCATAAAGACTTTGGTCAATGTAGGGGCAACCCTTCATACCAATTGTCACTATCCAGCTCCCCTACTCCCCGGGGAGTTGGTCCCTATGTCCCCTCAACTCCTCGCATTAAAAATCGGCCTTGCACCTAATTTGCTCGGGAGGGGGGCAAATAAATACACTTTCTTTGCCTTTAAGCTTAGATCAAAGTGTAGTATCTGCTCCGGCAGATACTGCAAGCAAAAACCATGTGCGGCGGCAACCCTACATATAAGACCTTGGTCAATGTAGGGGTAACCCTTCATACCAATTGTCACTATCCAGCTCCCCTACTCCCCGGGGAGCTGGCCCCCATTTCCCCTTCACTCCTCACATTGAAAATCGGCCTTGTGCCTAATTTGCTCGGTGGGGGAGCAAATAAATAACAACCCCACATATAAGACCTTGGTCAATGTAGGCAACCCTTCATACCAATTGTCACTATCCAGCTTCCCTATTCCCCGGGGAGTTCATCCCAATTTTCTCTTTACACCTCACATTAAAAGTCGACCGTGTGCCTTATTTGCTCGGTGAGGGAGCAAACAAATACCAACCCTGCATATAAGAGCTTGGTCAATGTAGGGGCAACTCTTCATACCAATTATCACTATCGAGCTCCCCTACTCTCCGGGGTGTTGGTCCACATTTCCCCTTTATTCCTCACATTAAAAATCGGCATTGTGCCTAATTTTCTCGGTGGGGGAGCAAATAAATAGCCACTCCACATATAAGAGCTTGGTCAATGTAGGGATCCCCCTTCACGCCAATTGTCACTATCCAGCTCCGTTACTCCCCGGGGAGTTGGGCACCATTTCCCCTTCACTCCTCACTTTAAAAATCGGCCTCATGCCTAACTTGCTCGGTGGGGGGGGGAGCAAATAAATAAACTTTTCTTGGCCTTTTGACCCAGATCAAAGTGTAGTATCTGTTCCGGCAGATACTGCAATACCATATGTCGGCGCAACCCCACATATAAGACCTTGGTCAATGTAGGGCAACCCTTCATACCAATTGTCACTATCCAGCTTCCCTACTCCCCGGGGAGTTGGTCCCCATTTCCCCTTCACTCCTCACATTAAAAAACGGCCTTGTGCCTAATTTGCTCGGTTGGGGAGCAAATAAATACCAACCCTACATATAAGACCTTGGTCAATGTAGGGGCAACCCTTTATACCAATTGTCACTATCCAGCTCCCCTACTCCCCGGGGAGTTGGTCCCTATGTCCCCTTCACTCCTCACATTAAAAATCGGCCTTGTGCCTAATTTGCTCAGTGGGGGAGCAAATAAATACCATTTTCTTGGTCTTTCAGATAAGATGAAAGTGTAGTATCTGTTCTTACTGCATGCTGTACTTATGTTTGTAACTTTGTGATATAAAGTGGGGGATCACTTTTCTGTATTAATTTAATGTAAAATGATCATCTACTTTACAACCAGTCAGTCTCAAAGCCATTCAAGTAATTTTCCAAATCATTCAAGTTGTTTTTGAAGGATTCCACTTATTTTTTTAAGCATTCAAGTCATGCTTAATGTCATTCAGTTCATCCTTAAGTTCATTAAAATCATTCTAAGTCATTTACTTTTCATTTATTTAAGTCATTTCAGTCCAGTTTTCGGTCATTTTAGTTTATCTTTAAAAATTTCATGTCAATCCTACATTCACGCATACATTCATTACACGAGAGCACGCGATTAATGGCTATCGGCCTTGTTATATAAAACATTACTAGACTCAAAGGCTGAAATAAAACAAAAAAACATTTTTATGGTTTTTTTATCATTTTTATTAGACTAAATGTGCACGCCTTACACGTTTACAAATCTGGCCTATTTTAGGTTTGACAGATTGGCCTTTTTAAGGCCAAATTTGGTCTTTTTTTACTTTCTTTTTACAAATAAAATATGGCGGCTAAAAACATATTTCATGAAAGAGCTTAAAAATGCCAATCTGCTAAACCTTAAAAAGGCCAAATTTTAAAATCAATATAGTAGCCTCAAATAATAAATATAAATGATGAAAAAATAGTAAAAATGAAATTCTTTTCTGGTTTTATTTCAGCCTTTGGGTCTAGCAATGTGTTTTATATGAAAATAAATAGTTTTTATAATTTTTTGTCTGGCAAATAATTTACGCCGCTAAATTACACATTTACCAAAATAAAAAATAAACGCATGCATTAATGTTATTCTTTAGGTTCACAAAATCGTGAGTTTTCATAGGACAGTGTCTCTTCTGCCGCAATATCTGGTGGAGCGGGTATCAGATACTTCTTTTTGGGGGCGATTACGTTTACATGTTTTTATCCGTTCTTTTATTTTTTAAATTGTTGTGAGAGTATCCATGTTACCCATGATGAAAATGATTAGTACAGCAGGTGTGTTTCAAACGTAACTTCATGTCAACCCAGACAACGCAGGATACCCATGCTAATATTATATATTACGAGGAATATTTTGCACGGCGGACTAATTTGCAAATAAATAAATAAATAAAATAAAATAAAAAAAAATAATAATGATAATGTCGTTCATCAAATACCGCCAGTGTTTTATTTACAATATCACGTCAGCTGACATGAAATCGTCTTTATCCTCTTATAGATAAAAACAGAAATTTTACAGGGGAGTATTTTACGTTAGCCAGCCAAGGTAACGTAAAATACTCCCTTGTAAATATTCTTTTTTACTTGTAAGAGAAGAAAAACTATTTTTAAGATAGGATTTTTCGATATTTATCAGATGAATTTCTGGAGAAAACAGATCTAAGAAACTGCCAGAAATATAAATTACTTTTGTGTGAACTTCGCAAAAGATAGGCCTAGCCATTTCGAAACCTATGAAGAAGAAACACACACCCACACACTCTCTCTCTTCCCCCTCTCTCTCTCTCTCTCACACACACACACACACAACGTGACCTTTATATGATAGTAGAAATAAATGTTTGTTTATGAAAAAATATCTGCGTTCAGTTGACTTCTTAAATTTACATTTTCAAGGCAGAAAATGTGATCTAATAGGTATTTTCTAAGATGTGGCAACAGCACCCCATCGTAAGATTAATTTCTCTCTTATAGAAGTAAAGAGTAATTAATACTGAATATAAAAAAACAATTGTCTGTCGTTTTGGTTAGTATATCTTTTGAAACAATGAACCAGAAAACACATTACATCTGCTGGTATAAACTTCCTAACTATTTTATCCATGATATAAACTCGATGGAACTTAATGCACTGGTTACTGGGTGAAACGTAACATGGCGGAGTCTTCAGATTAAGCAACATCATTGGCCGCTTTCAAAGCAGTTATCCGAGTAAATGTGCGATTATGCAGGTGTTTTGTGTCGGCCGTTATCAAGATGACAAAATGTCCTCATAGTTGCATATTTTTATAATCAGAAACAATTTGCATACTAGTGTAACTATTTTACATATGTAGAATCCAACTACCTTTAAAAATACGAACTAGAAGCAGACGTTGAGTCAAATTTTGTATAGTTGAGAGAAAGCGTTCATGTTATTAACGTATTACTTTAATAGTTCATTTTGAAGATTTAATCGTCATTATGACTTCATTACGATTAGGATATTTAAATTACTACTGATTTTACTAATACTATTACGGCATACTCGACGCCCCCTATTCTGAGAAACATAACTAACGGAATGATGAAAATTTTGAGCACCCGTGTTCAACTAAGTGACGGTAGTTATATAAAAACAAAGGAGACTGACGGCCTGGGCGTGACAAGTTCGAATCCAGCTCGTTTCACAGAAAAACATTTACTTACGATGTTGTCAACCTTCACGTGACTCTTCCTGTAAATTTCTGCTTTCTTTTAATAAAGAAATAGCAGGGAGATCAGACATAGCTCGGGATTCGATGAGGATGAATACACTGTAGTCCACACTCCACTATAGAGAAACTACAGCGGATTTTGTTAAATTACTTTTATATACTGGCTTGAATTAAAGTGAAAATTTGCAAGTCAACTATCATGGTCCAGTTATGCAATAAAGAAAAATATTAATTTCCAAAGCGCCCATGTCTTATCAAAGAATCTACCGCTGATTTTGTACGCCGGGTACTTCTGCTTGTGCATTGATCAAACTTTTCAAATGCCCTTGCGATGTTAGGCAGTATTAGAATGTTAACTTTGGTCAAAATCGGACTGTTTCTTCTTTAATTGTATTTTTTCGATTATCGATGTTTATATTTTGATATAAAACCTATCTAAGAACACTCCTAGGCACATAGAGTACATTTGTGTAAAATTTCAAAAATAGCGGCTCAACAGTTTTGGACTCTATAAGAAACGAATTCATACACACAGACTCATACAGAGGCACACACAGACAAGCTGTCTTTTATATATAAGTAGAGATATTGACGAGGAAGATATAGCGAAACTAATGCCAGCAATCGAATCATCTGATCGATTTGTTTCTTACAAGAACTTAAAATCTCTGGTCCTGGATATGACCTTAAACTATATCCAGTGGTGAGGCCCCAGCTTGCGGGCTTTGGGGAGTGTGGAGCCACCCTTTAATTACCATTGCTCCCAGGTCCACTCTGACCCGGAGTGGTAGTACCTGTTCGGGTTTCAACTATGGGTTAAATAGAAACCGACTTGAAAACAACAAATATATTCTATTAAAAGTTTTTTCTTCAAAATCTTTGGATTCGGCATTAAATAACCCGAAAAGGGTTGATATGCCGTAAAACAAAAACAACCAACCAACCAACCTTAAAATCTCAGCAACATTATTTGGTTTGCTCTCATCAAATATTTTTGTGAGTTTACGTCGTATTTGCTGTTGAATTCTACCGAAAAATGGGTATATTTATGTTAAAAAAAATAAAAATGATAATTTTCTATTTTCTCCATAAAGTCGCTCACTTTATAGAATTAACCCTATATATGAGAACCGGTGCACGAAAGTGTTATAAAGGAGATAGAAAGAGAAAGACAGATCAGAGTGAGAGAGAAGAGATGGGTAGATAGGGTGCAAAACAAACAGAAAAACGGTAAGAAAGAAAGAAAATATGAATGAGAGAAAATATTTATTTAATGTTATTAAAAGGCATTTTTCCTCATTTGCAGATTAAATTTAGGTGACATTGCCTTTTTTGCTACTGCTTTCTAAAGTAATTTAATTCAACTTAATATGTATATCTAAGAAGGATATCAAATCAAAACATTAAACCTGCTTAACCCTGATCGTTAATTGAATTGTGATAACGAGTTGTGCTTTAACTAACACAATTATTCTTGCCAGGGGAATGCGCAATTGCACACAGGTAAATATGTACTTTTCTAAATATTACCTGATGTGACAGTAAATTTAAATGGAACATACTACTAAAAGTAGTAGTCGTGGTAATTGAAAATTTTAGAGTTATTCCCCCCTTTGTTGTTTAGCAGGTATTAATTTTCGAAAGGGATATTCTTTTTCCGCATCGCTCTCTTCTAGTACTTATTAGTCAGACAGCCTTCCTGCCTGGACACTGGTCTTCATACAGGATAGAAGATGATGTCTTGCGATTGAACTAATAAATATGCAAAAAAGGTAACCACGCAAATTCTATTAAATGAATCAGTATTCAACTCATATTATTCCTGTTTTTTTTGTAGAAATGCTTACGGAAGTGTTTGTTGTTTACTTTCACGTTGGATGCGTATCTTTAATTTATACTTGTGCTTCATTCATTCACATCTTATGAATCAGGTGATTCTGATGTTAGCATTGGTTTCACTGATATCTTTCCAGTAAGAAACCGTTCTAAAATATCGAGCACTTACAGGAGAGAAAATGTGAACATTGACAACATCACAAATCGAAGTGTTTCTACGAAACAAGTTGATTTCCAAATCGTCACTCCCTTTCGTTTATCACGTAACTGCCGGCACCCAGTTACATTTGCGCTGGAGACGTGCGCTCAATAAATATAATTCCTCTAGTTGTATATCACAGAATTTTGATATTAGGTAATACCGTTACAGAACTAGTAAAAAAACATTAGTCGTATTGCGCTGTCGTTTCTTTTTTCTCCCGTTTTTTGTTATCTTTCTTTGTGTGATTTGATTTATTTTTTTTGTTTTACGGAATATCAAACATTTTGAGTTTATTTAATGTCAAATACTTTTGGAAAAAGGTTGTATGCTTGATTTTTTTTTATATATTCAAATATTGTTCATTGTGTTTGGTTTGGTTTTGTCGTTTTGCGGAGACAAAAATGTTGTTTTCGTTTGGGGCATTGTAGAACATGATTAAGTTTTGTAGCAGAAAAAAATAATAATAAACCAATGGTTAACAAGCAGCAGATCTTAGATATAATGTACTCCTGTCATTCGGCGAGTTTGTAAAATATATATATTTCGGATGTGTCTAACTGATGAGCCCAAATGAGGGCGAAACTCGAGTCTTGGACTTCCGGTTCTTTGACTGTCATGGCTCTTGTGGGCTGCGACGTTGTTTGGCTGTGGAATTTATTATATACAATCTCTCACATTCTGAAAATCCTATCATAAGTTGCTCGCTTGGTTAGCATTGCTGGATGGTATCGTCCTTTCGAGTTAAAACTCCTACTTGTGAGACATCAGCTTGGGGTTATTAGCTGGTTGGATGACCGCGTCCCTTATTGAGACGAAGTAGGTTCATTTCACAGTCGGATTTCGGCGCGGTTTGCTTGATCTGTGTTGGTTAATTGAAATTCTTGTGTGCAGGGCGTTTGCTCAGTTGGTAGAGTGCTTGCCTTGCATGCAAGAGGCTCGGGTTTCGAATCCTGAGTTCGGATGTGTCTAACTGATGAACCCAAATGAGGGCGAAACTCGAGTCTTTGACTTCCGGTTCTTTGACTGTCATGGCTCTTGTGGGCTGCGACGTTGTTTGGCTGTGGAATTTATTATATATATATATATATATATATATATATATATATATATATATATATATATATATATATATGGCGATTAAGGTACACTGAATATTCGGCGTTTCATCCACTCTAGGATTCGTCAGGCTTATGTTGATTTCCAAATCGTCACTCCCTTTCGTTTATCACGTAACTGCCGGCACCCATAAGCCTGACGAATCCTAGAGTGGATAAAACGCCGAATATTCAGTGTAGCTTAATCGCCATATATATTTTATAACTTACTAACTAGCTCTACCTACGTATTGATCACTTTTGAAGTAAATACTTAAAGTTTACGCATAAATCTATACTTTCGTATATTAACTTTATGTGAGTAAATGAAGTATATATATATATATATATATATATATATATATATAACGCATGTGTGGTTCTATTTCCCTTTTATTTAGTTGCCCACTAGGCATTCAGAGAACTCCGTAAAAAGCGTTGCATGTATCATTTGTTTTAATTTTACCCGAATCACGACCCTTTTTCCTTTGTGTTTAATCGTACAGAATTGGTTGGAGATTTATAAATGTATCATTTTTGCAGTAGATTATCTATTGATTTACCCTGACTCACAATTGTTTTATTCTAGTAATTTTTTTCAGAATGAATATATATATATATATATATATATATATATATATATATATATATATATATATATATATATGTATATATATATTTATATATATATATATAAATATATATATATATGTATATATATATATATATATATATTTATATATATATATAAACCCACTGGGTGACAACTGAGGCTGGCCTGTAGGACACGATATATACAAATAAAGGCAAATTTTGACATATTTTATTGGTTTGAAATTATAAGTACTTTTTACCAGTTGTCATAAAATTTCAGCCATATAATAGTATTATAATCTTAAAAACATGTAAATTTTCATGTAGTTTCATCCCATTGAACCAAAGATATGAGCATTTTAATATTCAATTCGGCTACCACAATATATATATATATATATATATATATATATATTTACCACATTTTTTGGCCATTTTACAAGTTTCTAATCTCAGCGACTGTTGATCAGAATTAAACAGATAAAGGTTCGTCGGAAAGCTAATGACATGAATTGTGTCGTGTGTTCTGTGACGTGTGCCCTTCAGGTCGCACAATAAGGGGGTCATTCATCATCCAGAGCATTTTTTGGAATTTTGTTCAGTCATAAAATTTTTCAACTATAGTCATTTGTTTTTCTATTTTTTCATATGAATTACAAAATATCTGATCTTTCTCCGAAACATCCTGCCTTGACGGAGGAGAGATTAAAACTTGATTTTATGGTTTTAAATTATCTGAAATAAAAGCAAAGGGAATACTTGATACCAAAAAATTTTCATATATTATATCTCACTTCTTTGGTATTTGTACATAAAGTAAATTTCACGGTGTATAATGATTAGTTGATACTGGAGATATTAATAATCGTATCCTATTTCCAAAAGGGGATATATGTATATTTGTGTTCGTTTACTGTGTATTTTTCTAGTTCTTAGAAATGCATTATTATCACATGTTTTAGTATATTAATTTCTATTTTGTTTTTATTGTACTGGTGTCGTTTGAAGTTTTTGTATTTGTCGTTTTTTCGTCATTTCTTATTCTTATGAAGAATAAAAAAACATTTGATTATTAGAAAGAAGAATACTGCTCACATGAAAATTTGTATTATTTGCATTTAAATAAGAGCGTGGGTGGAGGTATCGCTCACTAGCCGTTATTTGTACATCTCTTCAAGGGAATCAGATTGGAATAGAAGATGTATGCGTTTCTCTCGTCTTATTTGTGACGTCACAGCCACGTGAGACTTTTTCTTTTTTTCCATTACCGTCTCACTATATAAAATTATTGGAAGCAGTTGTAGTAGACGTATTAGTAAGAGTAAAACCCACCAGATTCTAAAGTGATAAGCGTAGAATCAGCTGTCTCTACTTCTAATTGTAATGAGCGATCGTTAGGGTTTTGGCAAAGTTATTCAATCCACTCATCAACGTTATCGGTTTGAGTTTGTTTTGATCTGCTCTGTCGCCTCTTCCACTGCATTGTTGTTCGTTATACGGCGACTCCCTGTTTGAATATACAACGTGCTCGTTCTATCTCACTTTATTACTCTTCAATCTGGTCAGAAGATGTTCGTACTTACTCGACATTTTTTCTCGATGATGTCGCAGATTTTCTCATTAGTGGTACGCTCTCTGAAAAAGATGTCAAGTATTGACATGTGCAACTCATTCCTATATCCTCTTTTCTTCTTCAAATCTCAATAGGACATGATACTGATCTCCTTGTCTCTTCAGATTGGCTTCCGTTATTTTTTCAGTGCTGTTGAGGAATTCTTAATTGGTGATGTATTATCCTTACAGAATGCTAAGATTCTCTTTAAGGATTTCTTCTTCGCTTTGTGTATATAAATAAAGCAAATTATTTTGCTTTCTTATTAATTGGACAGTGATCACGTGTGTTTCGTTAAACTGCAGTATTGATTTCGTCGTAAGAATGTGAAACAATAATTACTGCTAGTTCATATTCTGCAATATATGTTAAATGAAAGCAACCGTCATTCAGATTATTTGTAGTCTGGGTATTTGTGTTTACAGAGAAAAAGAGAAAAAAACTAAAATAATTATAAAAGGTACAAGGTAAACCGAATAATTTAGCCATTGCCAGATTTGAACGAGCAAGTCCCGTCGGATCTTTTAATCGAAAGAAAGCAGTCTATTCTATTCGACATATTATACTACTGTATGAAAATATCTTAAGATGCAAATAATTGCTAAAGAAAAGTGGATAGTGTACATAAAAAACAAATCCAAATACGTCATAAATACGTCATTAAGGAAAATACGTCATAAATGAAAATACGTCATTAAGGAAAATAATGTCTGTGAAAAATTTAATATAAACACGTAATGGCTATGGAAAAAAGAACAAAAACCGTCATTAATAAGGAAAGTAGTGTCGCTGAAAAATAATAAAAATACGTTATTATTCAGTGAAAAAAATTAAAATAAAACGTCTGCGCTAAGGAAAATAGAGAGTGTCCGGGAAAGATTTACAAAATGCGTCATTGCTACGTCAAAAAAGAAGACACGTCATTGCTACGTGACAAAAGAAAATACGTCATGATTTCGCGACAAAAATAAACTTACGTCATTGCTACGCGAAAAAAAGAGAAAAATACGTCATTGCTTAGTGAAAAAAAGAATATACGTAATTGCTACATGAATAAAAGAACATTCCGTCATTGCTAAGTGAATAAAAAAGGAAATTTCGTCATTGCTACGTGAAAAAAGGAAATTTCGCCATTGCTACGTGAAAAAAAGGAAATTTCGTCATTGCTACGTGAAAAATGACAAATACGTCATTACTACGTAAAAAAATAGACATACTTCATTGGTACATGAAAAAAAGGAAAATACGTCATTGTTACTTGAAAAAAGAAAATTACATCTGCTACGTGAAAAAAGGAAATACGTAATTTCTACGTAAACAAAGGAGATTACATTATTGCTAAGTGAAAGCATGAAATACGTCATTGTAGCGTGAAAAAAATTACTTCATTGATACGTTATAAAGGAAAATACGTCATTGCTAAGTTAAAAAAAATATGTCATGGCTACGTGAAAACAAAGAAAATTCCGCCATTGCTAGATGAACGAAAGAAAATCACGTCATTGCTACGTGACAAAATGAACTTACGTTAGTGCTTTGTAAAAAAAGAAAATTACATTATTGTTAAGTGAAATAAAAGAAAGTACCTCATTGCTACGCATAAAAAAGGAAAATACCTCATTGGTATGTAAAAAAAAAACTAATGTCATTGTATACGTGAAAAAAAAAAACAAACGAAAATACGTTATTCCTACGTGAACAAAGGAAATTACCTTATTTGTAAGGGAAAAACAAATACGTTATTGCTATGTGAAACAAAAATACGTCATTGGTACATGAAAAAATAATTCAGTCATTGCTACGTGAAAAAGGGAAATTACGTGAGAAATTAACAAACGTCATTGATATGAGAAAAAAATGACCATACGTCATTGCTACGTTGAAAAAGAAAATTACATTATTGCTAAGTGAATAAAAAAGGTAAATACGTCATTGCTACGTGAAAAAAGGAAATTACGTCATTGCTACGTGGAAAAAAAAGAAAAATACGTAATTGCTAGGTTAACAAAACTTATTGCAAAGGGAAAAAGAAATACGCCATTGATACGTGAAAAAATAAAATTACGTCATTGCTACTTGAAAAAAGAAAATACGTCATTAGAACGTGAAATAAAAAATTCCGTCATTGCTACGTGAAAAAAAAAGAAATTACGTCATTGCTACGGAAAATTTAAAACACGTCATTGCTATGTGAAAAAAAATGAGCATACGTCATTGCTACGTTGAAAAAAGAAAAATACATTATTGATAAGAGAAAAAAAGGATAATACGTCATTGCTACGTGAAAAAAGAAAAATACGTCATTGTTACATGAAAAATGCAAAATACGTCATTGCTCCGTAAACAAAAAAAATATGACGTCATTGCTAAGCACAATAGTGTCCGCGAAAAATAATAAATCTTTGCTTTTAGATGATACTAGAAGGAATCCATGACGTTGCTCGGTATTGAATTAGGATCACTACGACGTACTATTTCACTATGCTGATAATACCATACTTACTTTTCTGTTGTTTTTACTGACTACGTGTGTCCTCTCGATTCACTCTATAATATTGTGTGAAGAAGATAAAGTGCTGAAACATTCTATTAATTAGTGTCTTACACACATGATTCAAATTTCATTAATGTATTTTAAGTTTTAAGGAGTTTCTGTTCTCATGGACACTTATATTAGGGTGATGCTTAGATAATTTGGATTACTTCCCTTGTCATCAATAGCAAAATGTAATACATATGATTTAAATTTCATCAAAATGTGATATATTTGGAGCTTTAAGGGAGCTATACTCTCAAACATCACTTGGGAGTGCATTTAATAAATCGAGGACACTTTTCTACCCTGTTAAATTCTACATATGAGTACACTTTTAAATTTTATGCGGATTATCTAATCATTCCTTCTATAGGGAACACACAAACATCCCCCATATATATATATATATATATATATATATATATAACATATACACTTAATATATATATATATATATATATATATATATAACATACACACTTAATTTAGTATATATATATATATATATATATATATATTTCCTATATTTGATATTTGGACTGAGATAAAAATCATGCCTCTGATAATATGCTATGATATATGATAAGATATGCGCCGTTAGTAGGCGGCAATATCTTTACATTATCGATATAATTTCAAATAGCTTTTTCAAATTTAAAAGTCGTTTCTTATCTGTAAGAAAAATGAAAGAATTATAAGAGGTCGATAATATCTAGCAAATATTGTTTAATGCTGATATCAGTATGAACATTGCATACGATATTCACATGAAAACATCTTTGGATGCGTCCATTCAATATGTACGAAATTAGATAAAAGCTGCTTTTCCAAATTACATATTCCCGAGTTCGACATAAACATAGGATTCGATAAAGAAAGTCAGCATTTTCGTCAGTCGATACGTTGTAAGCATAACATCCAAGATGAGGAGAGTAGTTCGAATAATCCAAACCATAACATTTATCAATTCTCATCTCAACAATCCAACAAAGAACAAAAAACAGAGCCAACCTTTTTAATAATACTGTACTATATTACATGTACTTCATTATACGTTATATAACAATATAATCTGATCCCGATATGTACGACACAAATGGAGCTTCCATTCTCACAAATTATTCATCGTCTTCTTTGTCGACAGAAACAGATGTCAATCTCTGTCATTGGCACATAGTAGAAGGATCATTGAATGGTGACGATTAAATGTAAACACGCTCCTAGTGTGGACATAACGGCCGAAGTTTGCATATCTTCCTCTCGGACCAGTAATAGTGTAGCAATTAAGAAAAAACACCAACATCGTACTTGCCTTATTTTTTCATCTTCTCTGTAGCCTTATCCTTTTATAATATTACGTGAGCTTTTCGTCGCCTGCTTCCTGGAAAAATATGAAGGGACATCCGGATATGAGCTCATATGCGAAAACAGCTAGCTCTTTTATTATTCTTCACTACGTCTCATTGAGGATTTCCTGTTCTGTCCGTGACGTAATATCCTTACACTGAACTTTACATCTAATGGAATTTTCCACTCTCTTTAATTTAAACGGTTCGTTGTAAATACCGTTTTATACATTACTTTCGCACATCCACATATAATTTTACGACATGTGTAGGTTATCGACGATTGTGATACGGCATATCAGTTCTATCAATTCTGACAATATCTATTTATATAAAGTTATACATATTTATATGCTTACATATTTGGGGTATAGGATTGACAGCTAACTAATTAATCACACAGTATGAATTTTTAAACACAGACGCTCGGCTTAAGAGTAAATAATATGAGTTATATTTAGTTGTATTAAGTTTCATGACAAGGGGGTAAAAAGGATGAGGAAACTCTTTGTGGAAATTTAGATACCTCCGATTTCTGAAATTTAATTGTTATGTATTAGACAGTGAATACAGATTCTCTAAATTTCAGCTTCGTTTTGATAGTTTAAAAGATTTGATGAGAGTCTATCACCCATTTGAAATTTTAAATATTTCAGATTTGCATTAATTTTAATCTATAGTCATTAGATACTAATTAAAGAAGGTTCTTTGAATTTAAATTTCTTATTAACAGTGCTTTAAATTGAAAACATTTTAATATCAGAATAAACTTTGTTTAACATTACAATAAAGAGGATAGATCAGAGGTTTAATAGGGTCATATCATTATTTTAATCTACTTAAGGGTATATAACAACAGTGCAAAACGTTTGTGTTAAATTTTACCCGTTCAAGGACAGGTATTCTACTAGTTTCTTATACAGGTTATCACATGCAGAAAGCGAATATAAAGTGCATTGTTGTGTTTTAAATAAATCGGTATAAACTACATCGATTTGAATCAGACGGTATTGTTATTAACATTATCGATCATAACATTAATATCAATAATGATAGATTTTGATCATTTTGCTATTGAATAAAACATGTTGAATGATCCAATTATCTGTCGACCTGAAATTTATAGACGTTAGAATGAAGTAAAAATCAGTATTTAAAATCTCCCTGGAGGAAGGTTCGTTGAGTTTTACCTGAGTTTTACGAGCGCAGTCGTCAAGAAGATAATCAAGTGATAATTGGAATCCATAAAAACGACAAAAGTCTTAAAGAGAGAAGCTGCTGTGTAAAGTACTCGAATGATCGTATGCTGTAAATGGCGTCTTCTGTACAGCAATGTTGAATGCGTACGATAATAAGTGAGATGGTAAGGGAGATAACTCCTTCATTCTTAATGAACATTAAAAAAAAAAGTGTTTCCGAAATGAAAGAAATATAAAACGTGTTCGGCAATTTTAGTGGCGCTAGAATATGTGATTAATTAGGAAAAGAGTTTTAATGGTAACTGACGCTATTTTATAGCGTTAAAATTGAATAAAAATAAAAATTGCGGAAGAAAATAATAATAATAATAATAATAATAATAATAATAATAATAATAATAATAATAATAATAATAATAATAATAATAATTACTTTTGCCTTTTCATAGTGCTGGTATCGACTGGCACCATACCAAGTAGTTGAAGAATCAAGGCGGATGGAAAGAACGCGGAGTGGAAGCACTAATCAGGCCTCCACTTAATGGGTAAAAAGGACCTTGAGGATGTTTATTGCCACCCAGATTCCAGTGAACATTAATGGTCATTGCCAGCGAGAAATCAAAGGCAAACAACTGTTAAAATAACTCAAACCCGTTTGCAAAACTTATTGAAAAAGATGAAGAGTACTGGTAATCTAGGGAGACTTGTTGTCACTCAGACTCCATGAAATATAACTGGTTATTGTCAGTGAGCAATCTCGGTTGATGACCTGTGTGAGAACTCGCAGCTTGCGAAATAATAATAATAATAATAATAATAATAATAATAATAATAATAATAATAATAATAATGGGGAATGCAAGAATCCCCTGGAAGCTTGTTGGCACTCAAGTTACAAAGAAAACGAACAAGACGTTTCAGCAATAACTCAAAGATAAACAGCTGTTACGAGAATGAATAGTCAGTTAAAATAATTTCTAAAAAATCGGAAAGTATCGCACATCTGGGGAAGACTTGTTTGGATTTGGACTTCAAGTACACCAACTGTTATTTCATGTGAGATAGCACTAGTAATAACTCGTTTGACAGTTACTAGTGAAAATAATAATAAGAAAACATGCTGAAACCATCAGTAAACATATCGAGCTGCAGAAATAAGAAATTCGTGATTTCTGGAAAATTTATAAAAGCGTAGTAAATAATTGACAGTCAACAATTCTCCCACTAGCCAACAACCTTGCGGTTGTTTTCACAGCAACAGAGAATACTAACTTGCTTACCCGACGGTTGGACTCCCAACTATTTGGACCCAGCAAACCACTCCATCCTAGATGTTCCTTTGCGAACAGAAATAACTCCCAATATTCTGAACATAACCTCTTTCTAAAATCGTGATATTAAAATACTAGACACCTCAAAAGGTATGTGGACCTGATTTCATCCCAATTATACTATAATAAATGCTCAACTGAGTTTACCTTAATTCTATCCAAACCCTTCAACAAATGCCATACAAAAGCTTTTCTCAACTAACAGTATGGATTTAGGAAAGCCGGTTCTACTGCGAATATCCTAACTGTAATCTCGGAACGTATATACCATGCACTGGATAAAGCAGGAGAGGCTAGGACAATATCCTTAGATATATCAACGCCTTTGATAGAGTATTGCATAAGCGTCTTCCCATGAAAATTACATCATATGGTATTGCTGGACGAATACTTATAATAATCAAATATTTCTTATATAAAAAAAAAAATCCAAATTGCAATCGGTAACCGTACGTCAAAACAACATAATGTAAAGGCGGGTGTGCCTGAGGAGTCAATAATTGGACCTTTATTATTCGTTATATTTATAAATGATTTCTATGATAAAATTGTCTCCAAAATGATTATATTTACTGATGACACCACGCTCTAAAATAGACACGATGGGAAATGAATGAAAACGCATCTAAGAAAATGGTTGAAATCATAGAGAAAAACCTCCAGTCTTTAGTAGAATGAGGCCATAAATGGATGGTAACATTTAATGTTGCTAAGCTTCTTGCTTTTAATAATTAGAAAAAACCTTCTCAACCACTGATAGCCATAGTTAATGCTACACTACTTATTAGCGTTTCGTTTAAACACCTTGTCCTAACATTCACAGGGAACATGAATTGGAACAAGCACATCGAAGACATTGCTGAAGCTGCTGCGAAGATGGACTCTCTCTACCGTGCTAGGAAGTTGTTTGCGCCTGAGAGCATCCTGCCTCTCTACAAGGCCCCATTTGCCCGTCGTGGGGAATGGTTTGGCTGGTGTCTCTGCTACTAGTCTCTCGCTCTTAGAGCTAAAAAAGAGTCGCCAACCTAATAAGTAATGTACTATGAACCAAACTACAACCTCTGTCCCATCGACTAAATATTAAATCTCGGTGTCTATTTTACAAAATTTTTTAATGAAATGTGCTTAGACGTACCCCAAACACGTGTATCCTGTCGACGTAAATACCCCTGACTTACGCGGCAAGCAGCAAAATCCCATTCCCAGATGCTGTAAAGCCTTATACTAACATAGTTTCTTCTCTCGAACTGTGAGACTTTGGTATTCTGTCCCGGGTCTCTGCTTCCCTGACTGTACTGACATGCAGAATTTGAAATTTAATGTGAAAAGACATCTTGGTACTCAACTCCCTACATAATATACTTGCAAATTTTCTCCCAAATAATAGCCCCTTGCATTCAAGTGTCACTGTGCCTTGTTTGGAGTGAATACGCAGTAAAATACTACTACTACTACTACTACTACTACTACTACTACTAATAATAATAATGATGATGATGATGATAGATCATATAATAGATCTATAATAAGATACTAATTATATTATAGATAATAGATGGACGAAGTATTAGAGAGCGCAAGTATCAATCGCTTGTTGATAGGACGATACGTCAATGTTGTAAGAGAAGTACCACAAATCTATACATGTCATGGATAGATTTCTGCAAAACATATGATTTGGTTTTATACAGCCGGACTAAGGAATATATGAAAATATTTGGAATAGCGAGGAATATGCGAAATTTCTTGGAAAGAAGTATCAAACGAGAGAAAGTGCCATTGAAAGTAAACGGTGAAGATCTTGGGTAAATTCATGTATAGAGATGGATTTTTCAGGGGGGGGGCAGCTGTCGCCATTGTTATTTGTTTTGAGTATGGTACCCTTGTCGTTCATATTACGAAAGGAAATGTTAAATACATGTTATGAGTGGAGAAAGAAGGATTACCGGGTAAACCATTTAGAATTTATGGAAGACTTAAAATTGTATGCAAAACAAACAAATAAACAAAAATAAACACCAGCTAAATATGCTTGTAAGAACTGATCAAATTTTCATTAATGGCATAGGTATGAATTTGGCATAAAGAAGTGCGATGTCTTGTAATTGAAAAAAGGGAAAAATGTTTAAAATGAAGGAATAAAGATTTTGAATAGGGAAATGATAAAAAAGGTTGGAGAAGAATACACTTGTTTAGGAAGTGTTTAATTAGATAAAAGAAAAGAAGCTTAACTAAAGAAAATGATAGAAAACGAATACGAGAGAAAACTACTGTTTGTTTTTGTCAAGATTGAATGGAAAAATATTTACTTTAAACACATAGGCATTAACTATATTTCGATATGGGGCGGGTATTAATCAATGGTAAGAAAATGAGCTGAAAGATATGAACAGGAAGTCAAGGAAAACGATGACAATGAAAGAGCTCTTCACCCAAGGAGGAATGTTGATAGATTATATATGAAAATAATAAACACGTAAGACGATCCGTAAAAAAAAGAAGAAAAAAGTCCGAAGGTTTACATCTCTAACTGTAAGGAAAAGCTTATAAAGGATGTGTCAAAATTTGAAAAATTGCAAAAGAGCGAACTGATAAAGAGCAGGGAACTCAAGGCAATAAATGAATAAAAACCGAAAAACAAGTGGATGTAGAATATATGCATGTTTAATTCAGTAAAGATCTACCAGAATCAGTGGCCATGGAAAAAAAACTTAGCGATGGTTGTCAAAATGTGACCTGAATATTGGGACAGAAACCCTAATATGTGCTGCACAAGTGCAAGCGCTCGAGACAAATAACGTGAGGTACGACATTTATAAAACGGCTGAAAAATCTATGTCAACTCAGTGGACAGCAAATTGAAGAGTTGTACAACAGCTCGTCAGTATTTGGGAAAAGTTTGTTCAAAAGGAGTACAAGAGGCGGCGTGACAATCTTGCGAGAAGGTCCCCTGAGATATATGCAAAAATGAGGCTTGAAAATGCAGTGAAAATTGGTATGAGCATGTTTCAGAAGATGTGGTGGGGCGCGATAATATGAAATTATTGTGGGATATGAATACCCGATGTGATTATGTGATTGAAAAAAAAGACCAGATTTAGTCTTAGTAGAAGGTAAAGGAGCACAAGGCAATAATCATTTATATAGCAGCAATACCTGATGTAAACGTGTAGGAAAAAAAAAGAAAGTCGGAAACATGAGACTTGAGAGATAAAAAGATTGTAGTAGTTGTGTCTGTTGTGAGCCATAGACAGTGTGACAAAATGATTTGAGAAGTGGATTCAGAAAATTGTGATCTATTGGAGTGTTTGAGAGAAAACTTCTAGTGAGTAATAATAATAATTGGAATAAGATGCCGGATATTGCAGGGATGATGCTGGAAGACTGTGGAATAAGCGGATACGGTTGGCTTGTTACCGTTGCAAAGATACATTGGCTGTCACATTTCAAAAAGCGATTGACGAAGATGTATCTATGCAAAATAGTCATCTTTTTTTCTGTGTCGTCAGTGTTTTTCTATGTGATCTATGTATCACAGCTATAGTAGGTTTGGCAATAATGGTCGTACTCTTGATAGAAACTGTAACGTTACTGCGAGGCAGACGCATGGTTGCGGCAATATATTGGATTTGTTCTCCAATCGTTATCAACATTCCTGCTCTCGTTATCAGGCCCTATATGGTCAAAGTCTGAATTTTCAATTCGATAGTCCTTTTTTATATCTGGTAAATGCGTGCAATGCTTCCTATAACTTTGTGGAAGTAAAAGAAAACACATACAGACAGATAAAAGATAACACCAGATGAGTTAAATGAAGATTAAAACAAGATAATGAACAGAAAAAGAAAAAAAAAACACCGCGTGAAATATTAAGTATGGTTAAGATTTTCAGAAGGTGTTAAAGTTCAAACATTTTTAGATGAGGGCTGACTAAAGAGGCAGCTTAGAGTTTAGTAGTATTTTGGAGCCTCTAAATTTAGAAAAAAAAACATTGTACATTCTTAAAATTTCATCGATGGAAGGTAGATAATCCCCTGTGCCTCTCCTATGTAAAACAATTATTTTTCACAAATTCGAAACTATAACTATAAAATAGAGACTAACTCACAGAATACAAAAATATCTACGGAACCAGTAACCTTTCCCTTTTCTTTTCCAAACAACAACCGACATGCCTGAGGGCGGTCATAGGACAATCCGGCCGAAGCTTTGCATGAATAACACTCATAATGAGAACAATAGTCCGATCAATACAAGTAATATAAAACAAGGTGTTTGTTAAAAATAGCCAGTCAAATAATTAGCTAACGAGGCATACGCATCGTACATTTGACAAAGGTAGGTGATTTGGATCATGTGTAACGTCTTTGCCTGCAAGTTAAAAGACGGCGCTATGCAAAGATCAAACGCAGTTTTTCTTAAGTATAATTTACAACGAATTCAATAGTAGTATATATGTGAAAATTATGTTTTACAGTGATATTTTCGTGTTTGCGTTCACGTTGGACTTATACATGGCAAAGATGATATTTCACTTGATATAACTCTATAACAACAAAGAGGGGCACTTGCTAGAAAAAATGAAGATGAACTGCTTCACATGCCGTGCGTGTCGATCTATTACAGTAAAATCAGCTTAACTTCACAATCGTAGAATTTTATAATTGAGGACTGATTTGCATCTGTGCATCAGAAATTATATGCCGTAATCATTTTGACACATCGATTCTAGCTGGAACACCAATGTTAAGCGACGTTGAACTTGGTTAGTACTAAATAAGTGACCATTTAGGACTTCCAAGTGCTGTATATTCTCTCCGCTTATCTCGGCATTGTTTCCAGTCGTCCTGGACTTCTCCTTGCCACTGACTCAGTGTCGATTCAGAAGAAGTGTGGCTGGAGATTGCGCAACTCTTGACTTACAATTACATGCGCAGCTGCCTCTACAGTGAGTATCCTATGTCTTTCGAGACTGAACGAAGACATCGTATAAGAAATTAACATATTTTAAAATCCACTGACATAAATGAGAAGAGAGATGAAAAGTGGTTTTTCCACATGGCAGACTCCAAAACGGAGAGAAATTCGTGATGCTGGGTATTTCTTCTAAAGTTTTCTTGTCTTTGTAAACTATTTTGATCTTACAGTCATTAAAAATCTTAAGAACTGCCCCTTTTAGCAGAAATAGTAAGGAATAAAGTTTTATAAGAGTTCGATTATAGTAATTATGCAGTATGTTTAATTTTCAGGGTCTTTTCATAGAATCTATAAGAATAATGAATTATTTTTTTTTTATTAATAGTGAAAGTGGTGCTATATAACCGAAAAAATTTGATCTTGGCACGCCAAAGTCGTTTGTACACAACGTTATTTCTTTCACCACCACCACCACCACCACCTATCTTAGTGTTTTAATATGAATAATAATAAATGAAAATATATGAACTTTTGCACTTTTAACTATTTGAAATAAAATTTACATAATCTACGTTTTGCTTTGTTTTTAATAATTAAGGACACTCCCCCTTTTAGTACATTGCAGCGTCGAGTGCATCAGCATTTAAGACATATAAGTAATATCTAACATAAGATCGATATAATAAAACGCCCGCTTAAAACACGATCAATTGCGATCAGACGAGTTTACGGAGAACATTGCTGAAAAACTATGCATGTTTATAATCTTGCCTTTTATCGGAGTAGATACTTTTAATGTGGGAAAAATAGGCATCTAGATTAGCGAATAATGGAACCGAGTTGAGAGATACGGGAACAAATGATCAATCGGTAAGAAGTAATCGATGGAAGATGTAAAAGAGAATTAAAGAACGTAAAGAAGAATAAAAAAGCAAAAAAAATATAAAGTAGTCTGTAAAAATGTTAAAAAAAATGGGCATGAAAAAAAAAGGCGGAAAACAAGTAAGATAAGAAATGTGAAGAAAAAGAGAGAGTGAAAAACTATAGGGCTAAAAGAGAATAATGAAGTCAGGAATACAAAAATAAAGGAAAATAGAGCAACAATTACAACTCCTTATATGGTTATGATAGGAACTAATAAACGAAATAATAATAATCAAGAAAACCACACTAGAATAATTACCAAAACGTGCAGTGACAAAAATATGTTACAGATGTATACTTCAAGATAATGTTCTAGACCATAACTGTTATGAGTCGTTACCACGACGTTTACTGTCTGTGAGTAAATCCGTTAATTCCAAAATATAAGTAGATCAGTATACCCACAGCACAAACAAATGAAGAAATTTATAATTAAGTAAAAGGTAGCATTAATCAGCATCGGCTGATTTTTATTTTCCAGATAGATAGTTTCCTTTATGCTTGTAACACTAAGGGAGATAACCCGATATTTAACAATCACTAGCATCAATCAAGTGCAGTTGACTGGTTCTATTAGTTGTGTTACAAACAAGTTGAAACCTATTTTTTTTTGCCGGTTACTTTAAGCATTATTCATTTTTAACGACTCTTGCATACTAACATATGAACAAATAATATATAAAAGACTATATGTCTATATTTCTGTCTCCATATTTTCAAACTCCTTCTGCTCCCAAACAAAGTCAGAAAACAGCGCTAATGGTCTCGAATGATTGGATTTTTATGGACCGTTTTTTATGGGTCTTTAGCTGGTTTAAATAGTTTTAAGGGGTTAAAATGGGTCAAAATTGAAAAAAATCGTTATACATTTTGTACATTCATCTTAGTTTATTTGTAATTTTAATTTTTAATCAGTTCATCAGCGTGTCACGTTGGTACAGAGATAACGTCACCAGCTTTGAATGCTACGGTTTCGATTCGTGCTTTTTTACTTTTGAAATCACGACTCTATAATAATATATACGAAATCTGGACAAATATTTTACAATCGGGAAAAGCCGCCCCCCCCTCATCGCACTAGTAAATAAATAATCGGAATGAAATTAAATATAAAAGTCGAACTTCATTTCAAACGATAATAAATAAGAAAGACGATAAAATGTATTCGATTAGGAATAGATATTCTATCTACAAGTCTAAATAAAAAATACTATTCAGATATAAACGTGACGAACCGGCAGTGCGACTGATAAATAACATTACAAACTTGTGATAGCACCAACTGACAGACAAAGTCTGTTCTTGGTGCATCTAAATTACTATTTCAAACGAGTGTATCTACCGACCGTGATTTCATCTTTAGAACTATACTTCTTAATATTACATATGTTTGTTGTGCATTTTTATTATAGAAGCCAACATAACAAAAAAAGTAAAAAAATAAAATTTACAACAAATAAATGTTAGCAAAAGCAATACAATTTCATTTTCTGTCTGCATGCATAACTTATCTTGTGTTTTAACTCATTTTAAAGTGTTAATTCACTTTGAAGGAAAAGTAGTGTACAGGTTGTTGAGCTAGTACAAAAAAATGAGGTTTTGTTATAGCCATTTTCCTTCAATCATAGTCTAAAAATCAAAGTAAGTAAATTCTTTGAAATAATTTAATATAGAAAAAATATCTAAGTAGGTAAAGGAGTAACTTATCTTGGCTTTGAATTTTAAATAAGAAGAATTCCATACATATGTGCGAGATGCGATTGCGATATAGGCGCCAGTATTGGTCCCTTTTGTATTGGATTTGAAACTATGCTGGGGTTCTCTCCCTCAATTTTTATACAGGTATATATATATATATATATATATATATATATATATATATATATATATTCATTTGTTTTTTGTACATTTATTTTTTCGCCCATGTAATCATTTAATTGTTGGCTATTTGAATAAATACCTAATTTGCTTATGAAACTTTATAGCTTCAGACTATCTCCAAATATCCTCAAACCTGTCAAATCGTCTCTGTTTAGTTTATTAAAAGAATAACAGGCTGGCAGAAGTCTAAAGCTGACTAGATACGAGATATACCTTAATATAGGTATCAAGTCTTAGCGATACTAGTTGAAATGAATGGGGTGCTCCTGAAGCGAGCTCTCTTCCTTGTTATGCACCTCAGAATAAATCTTACCCCAGACGTGCAATGGAAGAGCTACATCGAATCTGTTAAGGTAAGTAAAACATTGGCCGGATAATCCTATCACTTCACAGAAGTACCTCACTTCTGATGCACTCATCTACGTATAAGAGCTAAATCGGTTTCGCAGTTTAGTGAGTGATGATCATTTCTCTACTTTACACTTCCTTTCTCGCAGAAAAGATATTGCTTACTTCTCTAAACTGTATTGACATGTTCAGGGTAAGTTTTCAACGAACTCCCATACCCTGCAAAACATGTACAAGAACTTGCCTGGCTGCACCAACCACGGAAAACTTTTTTCGTACTTAAAATCAAACGCAAATTTCATGAAGAAAGTTTTTTTTCCAATAGCGTCTCGTCTGTAGGAAAATACGATACATCCACTCCTGAGTTTACTACACGTTATCGTTTTCAAGTCTAAAGTGAACAAATACTTAATCCATCCTCTTGGCTAAGTAATTCTCTCAAGAAATCCAATGCCCATTTCGCCGGTTGTTTCCAATTCTTGTGTAGTGGCCCTCACTGTCAAGCTGACGATTTTTTTAACACCTATTCCTGAGTTATAAGCGGCGATTCATTAGTATATAAAAAACGAAAACCGGTAACAATGCTACTTAAAACTTATGCTTGTCAAATGCTAAACGTAATCATGGTAAAAAAAAATACTCAGCTTGTGATTTTATAGATGTGCATTGATGCATCCAACATCTTATTTTAAATACGAAAAACAAACCGACGATAGTGTTGATTGAAGCATAACAGTCCAACAACGATTCTATGTGGAACTTATAACAACTCGGCAACAATGCTATGTAACATTGAAGTGTAACAAACACACGAGGATGTTACGTAACAATTAAGTATCACAAACCGACCGTAATGCTTTTTGAAGTTTAAACATGGCAAATTCTTAACAATGCTATTTCATACTTAAGCGTGGCAGGCAGACGTACTGCGTCTCTTATAAATGTACATGGATGTATCTAAAACTTCGCATTACAAATTAAAGCGTGCTAGACAAAGCAAAATAAGATTCGTCCTTGACGCTAAAAATATTATTTATAGCAAACCGTTAAAGTTGTAGGATGTATCTTTTAGACGCTGAACCAATTAATATGTAACTGAGAAGTTTGTATTTTTGGTGAGAATCGATGAATGACCCAAATGTCGATAAAAGCTGCGAGACAAGCAAATCAAACCAGAGACATTAGAAAGTTATTCCTCATTGTAATTTTAGAAACGAGATAAATTGAGGTATTCTTTAATACATTGTTCAAGTGGCCAAGGTCATAAGTCAGAGATGCAGTTTGTTATAAAAGGTTAAAATACAAATATCTTATACTAATCCGTTATTTTTTTTTCTTTATGTTCTTCCTTCTTTTTATGTTTAACTTTTATTGGTTACACTGCACGAGAAAGAGAAAGTAGGAGGAGTAGACTTCTTAGTGAAAAGTGTGGGGGGAGGAGGAGACGATATGGATAGGATGGAGTGGGATAGATGGAAGTGGTAGATGGAAAAAGAGGAGAAGGGACTAAGGAAATCGCATACTTATGTTATTATCAATTTAAAACCAACACACAAAACATAAAACACCACACATTCTTCTTCGGTGAAATCTTTAAAAGAAGAAACGCCATATCATCATTATTGCAATTTTCTAAAAAATGATTTATGTCTTACATTCATTTCGCACTAGCAGGAACATTCGCCATTGCTCGGGATTAAATTATGATAACAGAGCGCGGACGTGTGCATGGCAGCTGTATGATCGAGCCGTGTGCAAAGTGACTTCACGGCAAGACAACGCAAGGAAAAATATTACAAAAAAAGAACGTGCGTACAGATCGGGGATGATGTTAGAGACAGGTGGATTACGTCCCAGTCGTAACGAGAAGTCACGCGTAATGTGAGAAGGAGGAATAAAGGTCTTTTATTAAAACCTAAAACAGCGAGTTGAAATTCTTTCCTCTTCCTTTCTTATGTTAATTTTCGGCGGAGTTTACAACGAGTTGGCCCCCGAATATGTACATGCTAACAAGCGTGTAACCGTATACTTCGTTACATAATGATCATTGCTATGTACTTTTCACCAAGCCAATAATGTTATATTGCTTTCTTTGATTTTGCTGTTCCATCCATCAGTTTCACCCTCTAGTTTTATCAGAAGAAACTGAAATATTATGAAACCCCTAAAATTAATGTCTTATACGTATGGTAACTCGAAGGAAATTCCACGTATATATGGGACTATTTTGATTGGCATTCTCGGATCATTTTACACCAATGATAAAAATGTCATACAAATAGGATATATTCAAAGTTTTCATGGAGGTTTACTTCGCATAGCTGGAAAGTTTTTAAAGATTATGGACTAATTCCCTAATTAAAAAGTTATACGTATGATAAAAATATCCGATAAAATGAAATATATTTGAAGTTTTAAGGGTCCTATTCCACTATAGACCTATTATAGGTATACTAAGAGGTTTTTGTTGTCTTTTCTAGTAAATGATACACTTTTAGATTTGATGTGGATTCTCTATCCTTCTCTATTCTTTTATGGCGAATGCACAAACCTCACACAAAAATACATCCATAAACACACACACACACACACACACACACACACACACACACACACACACACACACACACACACACACATATATATATATATATACCTGTGTAAAGTTTATGGGAGAGAATCCAGCAAAATGCTCGATCATAAAAGAAAATACCACTATAAGAGGGTATTATTTATTTATATATGTGCTAAATAAAATAAGACAGACATCGGTACCGCCTATTTCAAATCCGACACAAAAGAAGACCAGTACTGGCAACCTCGTCAGCCTCTATTTATATCTTCTCTCTGGAAATGGCATCTAGCACGCTGTATGGAATTCGTGTTATTTACAATTTTCAATCGTAGTTTTGTATTTCTTTTTGTTTTATTATGTACACATGATCCGAAAGTTTCATCTTTCTGTTGCAGCTATTAACAGTATAAGACTAAGAAAACATAGATGTTCGTCAGCAGCAGATATGCGTCATTGAATTCTTTGCAGATGTGAGCTGAGAATACTGGTGACTATGTAGAAAAATAAATTTTAGAGTACAACAGGTTGTTCGTTTTAATTATACAACTCCCGTCTTTTAGATTAAGTTACTTTTGGAACCATATTCTCTCTCTCTCTCTCTCTCTCTCTCTCTCTCTCTCTCTCTCTATATATATATATATATATATATATATATATACATATATATATATATATATATATATATATATATATATATATATATATATATATAAGTATTAACCACTAAGGAGGCTGTCCTATCAGCAGGTGGAAAGTACTGGGGCTGATGTATTGCCATTTGGTGAATGGATTCTGGACCATGGAGTAGCTTCTGGTGGGGTCTCTCGATGCCATATTAGTGGGTAATTGTTATGGCTTTACCTTTTCATGTGATACAAAAACAAATATTTCTTCATTTCTATTTCTCTCTTACTTTCCCTCTCTCCCCTGCTTCAAGCAAGTCTGCCGACCTATTCCACAAATCTCAAAACTCCATCATGAAAATTTTCAATAAAAAATACACGATTAAACTCGAATCTCCAACTTCCAACGTAGACCCCGACTACCATGTCTCCTTCTCGAACATCAGGGGTCTATGTTCTAACTTTTCAGAGGTTGAAACCCAATTACAGGAGACTACACCAGACATATTATTTCTAAGCGAAACTGGCATTGGACAGACCATTTTCCTAGTTGAGATCGTATTTAAATGATACTCTAACTTAACTTCCAAATCTGACCCCCAGGATCGCCATGGGCATGGAATATGTGTCTATATAAAAGATGGCTTTCCATGTGGTAGGGACATCTCCAGAGAAGATCCTAACTTACCCTATATGTGCCTCCGGGTTGCACTTGCTCAAACTACTGCATTTATATTTGCTCTCTATCGCCTCCACAAAAGCGGAGTTTCTATCTTTAAAAGCATATCTGAGAAAATTGACCACGTCCTATCTGTTTATCCTGCAGCTAATATTCATATCTGTGAAGACGTCAATGGACACAACGTGGAATGGTTAGCTCACTCAAACAAGATCGATGATGAGGGGAAGTTCTGTCAGGATTTCTCCATTGCTTATGACCTCACTCAGATTGTTCACGAACCCACCCGTGTGCCCGATACTGACGGCCAGTATGCAAGTCTCCTAGATCTTTTTCTCACAACTTGCCCTAAACTGTGTTCAGCTTGGATCTTCTGACCACTTTGTTGTATCAGTTAAGATAAAAATGAAACATCGTACAGTATATCGAGATACTCTATGGCTCACTGGGATAGCTTCCGTACATTTATATCAGATCTACATCTGCTTTCCATGCTAAAAACGATGTGTTCTCTACAGTATCAGACCTGACGCTATGGTTAATTGTAGGTATAGCCCGTTTCATACCCTCGAAAAAATTCCGGCAAAAACCTAAAAGCCAGCAGTGGTTCTCTCCAGAATGTGCTGCTGCCATTGCGCACAGAAATCACTTTTTCCATTGCTTCCAACGTAACAGATGTACTGAGACTAAAACCGCTTTCAGGACTGCCTGCAACCTCTGTAAAAAAGTAATGAAGAACGCAAGAGAGTTGTATGCTCAGTCCGTCAAATACAAAGAAGCTGAGCAGTGGCTTGGTTCCCACCAGTTTTGGCAAATAGCAAACAGAATCCTGGACAGAAGCGTGTGTTCTATCCCAACGCTCATAAATGGACCCGAGATCATCTCGTCAGCACCAGACAAAGCCAAACTCTTTGCCAAGAACTTTGCAGCTAATTCTACCCTTTGCGACCAAGGCCGCCAACCTCCAATATTTCCTCCTGTTTCAGATGTGATATACAAATATCTGTACGTGATGTTGCCAAGCTAATCAAAAACCTTGATTCCAGTAAAGCTACCGGCCCTGGCGGTATGTCAATTATAGTACTCAAAAGACTTCAACTAGAACTAGCGCCCATCCTTACAAAACTGTTTAAACGTGGTCTTAAGAAGAATAGCTTTACGTCACCATGGAAAATCGCACCAGTATGTCCCGTATATAAAAATTCAGGTGATCGCTCATCTTCCTCTCAGTACAGGCCAATAAGTCTCTTGTGCGTCATGAGTAAGTTGCTGGAATCTGTGTTAAATAGAGAAGTAATCAACCATCTCAGCAAAAATAACCTTCTTAGTGACACGCAGTATGGTTTCCGTTCTGCTAGATCTACAGCAGATGTGTTTACAGTTATATCTCACAGGATTAACGAACCTCTCGACGAAGGCTACCTTTCTAGGGCAAGTGCTCTTGACATATCAAAGGCCTTTGATAGAGTATGACATAAAGGTTTACTTCACAAGATCTCAAGATACGGTATAGCTGGAAATGTCTTCTCAATTATTAAATCATTTCTCTCTGATAGGTTCATAAGAGTAGTAGCTGATGGGCAGAAATCAGAAGCTCTTAGTATTAATGCTGGAGTCCCTCAGGGTTCCATCCTGGGCCCAACTCTCTTCCTGATCTACATCACATCCTTACATCATTCGTAGACATTTATGCTGATGACACTACTATCTATGGTAGCACATCTAAGACCGTAAACGACCAAGTTATCTCTGATTCTCTCTCCTCTGATCTTGAGTAAGTGGTAGAATGGAGAAAGAGGCGGCTTGTTACTTTTAATGCATCTAAAACCAAGCTTTTATCTTTACATCATCAACGCTCTGATCCCCATCGGCATCAGTTGAAATGAATGGCTCTCGTCTTGAGGAGGCCTCATGTTTTGACAAGTTTCTGGGTTTGACTTTTACTCCTGATCTTAAATGGAACACATACAATAAATCCGCTGCCAAGGCCGCTGGAAAAATGGTGGGATCTTTCTATCGATCCAGTAAATATCTCACTGCTGATTCAATTCTCTGTCTATATAAGATCTAGGTATGTCCAGAGATGGAGTACTGTTGCCACATCTTGGCAGGAGCTGCTAGAAAGGATTTATCCTGCCTTGATAGAATTCAAAATAGATATCGGAGCCTCTTAGGCGATGTCCTTTTCTCTTCCCTGCAACCTCTTTCTCATAGAAGATATGTTGCGAGTTTTTCTCTGCTTTATCGTTATTTTCATGGTAAGTGCTCGGCTGAGCTCCAATCTATGCTCCCCTCTCGCCAGACATTCGCAAGAAACACCCGTCTAGCAGAAAACACTATCACTAATTTACCCCACTCTTTATCTGTGCCTAAACCTAAATGTAGATTCCATGAACAAAGCTTCTTTCTTAGAACTGCATGCCTGTGGAATTATCTTCCGTTTTCCTGCTTTGCAGCTGACTACAATATGGTTGTCTCCAAGTTTACCGTAAACAAGTTATTGATGAACCGTTCCATATAAGTTAACTAATTTACAGAATTTCCATTATTACCGATTAGTATATTGTCCAATTTCTACTGTACACTTTTTACCCCTTATCCTCGAGTGGCCCCCTGGCCTTGATAAGTGGTGATACCTATGTAAAAAAGTATATATATATATTTATATATATATATATATATATATATATATAATAAGAAGATATGTATATATGTCTTCTAGATTGCAGCAATATTTTGCATCATATTATGCTTTAATGTTTAAATAATTTTGTCAGTACTTATGCTTAGTTTAAAAATTTAAACCCAAATACATTAAACATACTAGTTACCCAAGATGGTTCTAATTATGTCATTAGAGAAAAATTTACCACTTTACAACATCTGATTGTCAATTTTTGTAAAGATGTAAAAAAGTTACAATAAGATTTAATCTGAATATAACTTTCAATACGACAAGTTGATTCATGTTTTATAATATGTAAGACAGTTGGAAAAAAAAGAACAGATGACTCAAGAACGATTTCTTACAAATTATCGAGAAAATTACGATACCGAATTGAAAAATTCAATGCTTACCCGTAAAAGACTGTAAGATTATTTGTTTTATCAGGAATTAATTTTATTAAGCGATTCATACGTAATAAGATTGACAATAAGAGAATCAAAGTCACAAAGACCCAGGAAAATTCCACTCGTATTAAAAGGACACAGGGATGAAAGGTTTTGAATTCATTATACAATATGAGAATAAGGTGACTTTGTATTAGGAAAAAGTTTTATAGGCAGACGAAACTAAAATTGAGTTGTTCGTCTCAATTATCGAAATCATGTGTTGAAGAAAGACAGCGACGCTTTCTTATAAAAAATAACACAGCAACGCCTGTCAAATTCAGTTCTGACAATATCATAATTATTTCTGTCTCATTGATCTGCGAAGATTTTTTATGAAATATTAATGATAAAGGGAAAATTGAATGCTGCAAAAATGAAAAATATCCGAGAAGAAAATGTGCTTTTTGTTAAGAGAAAAATGCCAACTTTGTATTGGATTTTCCAATAAGATAGTAATCTTCCATAATGAAAAGGGCAAAAATATGTTTAAATGTATGTATGCATGTATGTTTGTATGTCTCACAAAAAAATTTAGACAAAGAAGACGGATTTTTACAAGATCGATATCATTTTGAAGCTCGACCCTTCGGACGAAAATACCGAAAAATTGGCTAAAAAAATTAATTCCTTCACTGTAGACTAGGCAGTTTTTTACAGGGAGGGGTAGCAAAAATCGATCATTCATGACAATTTAGCCATACATGCATACGTAAAAAACTTTCTTTCTTGAATTAACTTAAATATTAAAAAAAAAAGACTTAATATCGCTTACACGGTCATAGATCAATCGGTATAGTAGCAGCATCGTTATCTTAAGATGTACAATATTTATGTTTATTTTTTCGGTTTTCAAGTTTTTTTTACATTGAAACATGTTATTTTCGCAATTTTTCGTTCGTTTTTATTCCATCACATTCGCTGTTTTTTTTTGTTTTGGTTTTTCCGATTTTTTAAAGAAGTTTACAAATCGTTCGCTTATTCTTTATTTTGCATCACGTTCGCTTTTTTTTAAAAATAATATTTAAACGGAGATATTACGTTCGCTTATTCTTTATTTTCCATTTTACCTCAACTGCCATCTCACCACACTGAGGCCACGCGAGGTAGCCCTCGCTAGTACTAAATATACAGCGAAAACCAAGAAGAATTGGGTTGTTTAAAATGTGTATTAAGAAATATTAAATGGCAAGCCAGTTCCCTGATTTTTATTCTAATCAAGCAACTCTTGATGATATTAAAAATATGTTACACGGAACATGATAACCAAAGAATATTAAAAATCTGAAAATAATATACCAGACCGAATGGAACAGTATACCTATTATTTGCAAATCAATAATTCCAAATTACCCCAAACAGTTTATTAAAATAAAGGGCATTAAAAAGTATCAAATAAAAATAATACGTTATTTGTCTACCGTACAAGTACTTGTTTACAGATTAAAATGAATGACCTGCACTTTTGTACAATTAAATACAATTTAAGTTTATTTGCATATATTAGGAATAAGCTATATCATATGGTTACTGTATGAAAATATAAGTTAGTTAATGTTGTGTCTGCACAAATAATTAACAAAAACACGGAAAGTAAAGGTATAACAATAATATATTAGGAAGAGAAGTTATATACATATTTACATGTCTTCAGATATACGTCAGTTGGAGATATTCCGGCAGGTGGCGTGTTGCATGTCTTACTGGAGGCAACATAGGCGTCTTGCCTATTTGGCGGTCGTTGCAGAACTCCCCCGGTATTGGTGATTGATACCTTTATATATCTCACTCACCCACCTATGTTAATTACTGGGCGTCTCCACAACACCCACCTCCCAAGATTTTAAGTCGTGTAGATTGCAATATCTTTTTCTCTTGGGGTTCATTATAATTGGTTCTGTAAACTTTCTTTTCCTTCCCGATCTTCTCGGTTCGGACATGGAGTGTGGTGGTTCGATATCAAACGCTTCAGATAGTATATCAATTGGATCTTCCTTTTTATCAGGTTTGTCATGTTCGTTGTCTTTTATATGACGTTTTCTCAATTGATTTTGATGTCTTTTGTGTATCTCTTTTTTTTTACATAGGCATCACCACATTATCAAGGCCAAGAGGCCACTCAAGGATAAGGGTTAAAGAGTGTACAGTAGAAATTGGACAATATAGTAATCATTAGTAATGAAAATTTGGTAATTTGATAACTTATATGGAACGGCTCATCAAGAACTTATTTACGTTAGACTTGAAGACAACCATATTGTAGTCAGCCGGAAAGCAGGAAAACGGAAGACAATTCCACAGGCGTGCAGTTCTAAGAAAGAAGCTTTGTTCATGGATTCTACGTTTAAGTTTAGGCACAGATAAAGAGTGGGGGGAATTATTGATAGTGTTTACAGCTAGACGAGTGTTTCTTGCGAAAGTTTGGCGAGGGGGGACCATAGATTGAAGCTCAGTCGAGCACTTACCATGAAAATAACGATACATCAGAGACAAACTCGCAACATCTCTTCTGTGAGATAGAGGTTGCAAGGAAGAGAAAAGGACATCTCCTACGAGGCTACGAAGTCTATTTTGAACTCTATAAAGGCAGGCCAAGTCCTTTCTAGCAGCTCCTGCCCAGATGTGGCAACAGTATTCCATCCTTGGACGTACCTGGCTCTTATAGAGATAGAGAATAGCATTAGCAGTGAGATATCTACCGGATCGATAGAAAAATCCCACCATTTTTCCAGCGGCCTTGGCAACAGATTTGATGTACGTGCTCCATTTAAGATCAGGAGTTATGGTCAAACCAAGAAGCTTGTCAAAACATGAGGCCTCCTGAAGACGAGAGCCATTCATTTCAATTGATGCCAGATGTGGATCAGAATGTTGATGATGTAAAGAGAGAAGCTTGGTTTTAGATGCATTAAAAGTAACCAACCACTCCTTACCCCATTGTACTACGTGCTCAAGATCAGAGGAGAGAGAATTGGAGAGAACTTGGTCGTTTACTGTCTTAGATGTGCTACCATAAATGGTAGTGTCGTCAGCATAGATGTCTACAAATGATGTAAGGATGTGATTTGGAAGATCATTAATATAGATCAGGAAAAGAGTTGGGCCCAGGATGGATCCCTGAGGGACACCGGCATTAATACTGTGAGCTTCTGATTTTGGACCTTTTATCATGTAGACCAAGTCGCCGATACGTTTATCTAACGTGCCAATATGAAATATTATTTTTCATACCTTTAAAATATACAGGATCTCCAGGTTTAAACCTTTTACGTGATGTGTGCGTAGTTTGATGGACGATTGCTTGCTTTGTTATTAATTTATTAAATGGTGATCTTATTTTTCTAGCAAACATTAATTTTGCTGGCGATAATTTCGACGGTGTATTTGGGTTCTTAGTTATCCTGTATATTTGCAGGAATTGTTGTAATGCTTTATCCGTCGGGGTCCCTATTGATTTTCTAAGTGCACACTTTATCGTGTCTACGAATCTTTCAGCTAATCCATTTGATCTGGGGTGGAACGGTGGTGTAGTTATATGTTTTACCTAAAAAGTGTCACAAAAGTCCTTGAAATCACTTGATCTAAATTGTGTTCCGTTATCTGTGACTATAATATCTGGCACACCAAAACGTGCAAATATTTCATGCAGAAAACTTATTGTGTTGTTTGTCGTCGGGTTCTTGAAACGCTTTACTTCAGTCCATCTGGGAAAACTATCTACTACGATTAGGTATTAGTGTCCTTCGGTCGGTCCAGCAAAGTTTATATGAATGCATGACCATGGATGGTCAGTTTTTTCCCAAGGTTTATGGACTATCGGTGGTGCTTTTGCGGCTAACGCACAACTTTTACACTTGTTTACTGTTAGTGCAATATCCACATCCATGTTACGTCAGTAAACGTAACTCCGCACAAGTGCCTTCATCTTATTTATATCCGGGTGTCCTGTATGAAAATCACGTAAGATCTTTTTCTGCAAGGTGTTCGGAATAACACCTCTTTCACTATATAATAAAACATCATTGCATACGGAAAATGTTTTGCGTTTTTTCATCATTTTCCCTTATTTTTTTCTTTATGTCTGTCATGACATCGTCATTTTCAGCCTCCCAGTTTATATCGGTTAATGTGACTGGTAATTCTTTTATTATATTCGCCACCATGATTTTTCCTCATAATTGGAACGTAGAGCTGCAATTACTGACTCTTCAAGGAGGTTCTCCATTTTCGGTAAAAGCCTTGACAGGCCATCCGCATGACCTATTTTTTAAAAATAGATCGGACGCGAGCGTTTTTTTAATTTTCTCAAATGCGTCTTGACATTCTTTTGTCTATTTCCATGGTGTTTCTTTCTTTAATGACTCGTTAAGCGGAGCTCTTAGGTCGTGCATTCCTTTGATAAATACTTGGTAGGAGTTTGCGAGACCTAAGAAGCTCTGTAGAGTCGTCACGTTATGTGGTGCCGGCATGTTTTTAATTGCTGTCGATCTTTCCGGACCTGGGCGTCGACCGTCTTTATTTATTATTTGCCCTAAATATTTGATTTCGTATAAACAAAATTCGCATTTGTTTTCTTTCACCTTGAATCCGTATTCGTTTATTCTTGTGAATACTTCTTTTAGATGCTCTTTGTGTTCAATTATGGACGCGCGTCTGATGATTATGTCATCCAGGTATGCACAAGCACAATCTATCTCGTTCATTGCTTGTTGGAAAATCGCCAGCGCGATCCCGAAGGTCAGACGGTTATATTTGAACAACCCTTTTTGCGTGTTAATGCATAATATCTTTGAGCATTCTTCTTCCATCGGAATCTGTAAATAGGCGTCGGACAAATCTATTTTTGAAAGAATTTTGCCACCATTCAGTCTGTCAAATATCTCCTCTGGGTTAGGTAAAGGGTAGTGGTGGTCTTTTAGTTCATCGTTTAGGCCCGTAGAAAAGTCTGCACAGATCCAAATTTGTTCCGACTTTTTTTACGTACACCGTAGGGGCTGCCAAAACGCTAGTTTCGATTTTCGATAAGATGCCTGTTTTTTGAGTATCCAGCTCGCTATTTATTTTGTCTAAACCGGCGAAAGATACGTTCTGTTTTTTCTTAAACACCGGTGTTGCATCCTTTTTTAGCTCAAACGAAGCCTTAAATTAACTGCAGGTCTTTGGAACCCCCTTCCGGAATTCTGCTTTCCCAACTGTACTGATATTTCTGCTCATCTCCCTTCATAATGCCCCTGCAAATTAAGTCCCTGATGGTAGCCCCCTGCTTCAAATTGGCACTGTGCCTTGTTTGGGGTGAAAATTGAATTTAAAAAAAATTATTGCATCTTCCCAGTCCAGTAGTAAATATTTCTGGGAATTTATTTTTTAGATAGGCTTTAATATTTTCTGATGTTGGGGTGCAACTGGTTATTTTTCTACAAAAAGCGTTCATTGGTTTATCACAAAGATTGAATTTTTCCCAATAGGTTCTCGCTTCCTTTAATTACGAAGATTTTCAATTTCTTCGTCGTGCCATTTAAATTAATGGGCAGGATGACCTCTCCTTCGGATTTTATTTCGTCTCCTGTCACTGTTCATGCACCTTTACTTGACTTTTGAAGAGTCGGTTTACCGAACTTTTTCCAAGTGTTGACGTGTAGTAACGATAAATCCGATCCAGAGTCAAGCTGAAATTTCACTTGTTTGTCGATAATATTTACTGATACATATTTTCGTAAATTATTTTCCACTTTGTCGTTTGTTCTCATTTGGTGTACTCTATTTTTTGATCTGCAGCAAACACTCTTATGTCCAACTTTATCGCAATTGTAGCACCTGATATTTTTGTAAGGACAATTCTTTTCCAAATGTTTTTCATCACATCTTCTGCAATTATTACCTGATATTGTATTTTTTATAATTCCTTTGATTATTATCGTAATTTCGTTTTCTGTAGTTATTATAATTTGAGTATTTATAATTTGAGTATTTTTTTGAATTTTGACTAGTCTCAAAATTTCTTTGTCCTGAGTTTCTGAAAGGTTTTTTAATCTTCCTAATGTATACCCCCTTCTTCTTCTATATCCCTGGAATCTTTTTTAGTGATACTGCCCTTTGGCAATCTTCTTCTAATTTCTGCAATGTCAGGCCTTGTTCTGTCTCTAATTTTGAAAGAACGCGTCTTCGGATCTCTAAATTTTTTTGTGGATACTAGACCCTGTGCAAAGATTAAGCATTTGAAATCGTCCACCGTGAATTCCGATAATTTGAAGTTGTCGCAGTTTTTGTTTACTACTGACGCGTGTGTCAGGTAGTCCTGCTCACCAGTTTTCTTAAGATTCATACATGACCATCTCTTGTGGAAAAGAGACATGTTCGGTCTGAATAACTCCTTAAGAAGCTTTACAGTCTCAGCGAAATCTAACTGATTCGTTCTCCTTGGCAATATGAAATCACCAAATTTGCAATGTTCACTGGTACCAAGCTTTCGAAGTAATAAACTTACTTTCTTTCCATTTGGCCAGTTTTCGCAGTCTGTTTCGAAAATATCTTCATACCTCTTGAAATATGCATCAAAAGTTTTATTTTTTTCCGGTAGGTATGTGAACAAATCTATACTATTAAGAATTGTTGTGTTGGAGAAGGTTGTATTACTTTCTTGTATGGAATTAGCTGTTAATTTTTCTAACAGTTCTTTCTGTTCAAGTTGCATCTGCGCGAACCTTTCTTTCTGCCTTTCTAAGCATTTTATGAGTCGTTCATTTTGTCTTTCGTCTCTTTCTGCGTGTAGTGCTTGCTCTTCTTTTTGTAGTATCTGCTGATTCTGCATGAACTGTGTCATTATTTTAGCAAATTCCTCCATATTGTTTTTTTTCCAAAGATTAGAAAAATCCGTCTATTTTACTAATTCACTTTTTACAATAACTACAAACAACCGTTTGTAGGTTCGCTTTTTTTGTCAACCGAATTCTATCGATATATTATTTTTTGTGTTGAACCTTTCTTTTTCCCTTTTTCTATTGAAGGATAAAAAAATGTATTCTATTTTTTCCTCGTAATCCGTTAAGTTTTGATTACGTACAAGAATTCTTTAAAAAATCCTTTCTTGGTACAGCTGAAAAAAATATCACTTTTCTCCTTCAAGAAAATTTGCATGAATTAGTTCACGGTATACTAGCGAAAACATCTTTTTTTTCTTTGACTTTCGTAGTCACTTTGAAATGGTTATTGGTATTTTGCTTTCAAGTATCCAGTGTTCGGATACCTCGTTCGACAATTTTGTAGTTACTTTCGTTTGTTTTTCTTTTGATTTTTTTTCGACGGTGATAACTTTCCGTGTAAATTATTTTTCGAATAATGTTGCTGTGTCTAATAGTTAATTCCCGAGTAAATCTTCGTTCGACAATTTTGTAGTACTTTCGTTTGTTTTTCTTTGGATTTTTTTTTTGACAGTGATAACTTTCCGCGTAAATTATTTTCCGAATACTGTTGCTGTGTCTAAACGTGAATTCTGGAGTAAATCTTTTCAAAGTCCTCGATGTTACTGTCGTCGTATGTTTATTTTATTTGTTTATTTTCTATTGTTATTGTTAGTTTTAAAATTGTTTTATATCGCTATCCTAGACTAAAATTTATCCTGTGAACATAGTTGTTCGTATTTCCTCTCCTACAGTTTAATAGATGTTGGGGTTCTTTAAAGTATAGGATAGCAAATTTTTCATGAAGGCATAATCAACACCGAATGAAAACAACCCTAGCAAACAAATACTGTGGACTCAAATAAAGCGGAAGTTCGCCGGTAGTCGAATGGAAAATAGTAAGGCAAGCAAACACATGTAGAGACCTAGACGATCCATGAAGATTATGCCTTCATGAAAAATTTCAGCTTTTCACAGTTGTTATTTCTGACAAATATTAGGTTTTAAAATTTTGCCCCTTACGTTTGGACTCTACTACATATATATATATATATATATATATATATATATATATATATATATATATATACACATTTAGACCGCATATTTTCTCTTAAGCTTATTTCATTAAATAAAATAGATATTTTTCTCTATTAATTTTATTTTGGATCATTTTCAACTTTCTAGTGCTTCCAATCCTTCCAGATTTATCGCCAGGGATGACTTAATCTAATTGTTTTTTAAAATTTATATAATTAAAAAAAGGGCGTATATATTTTAATTGGTTATTTATTATTTCCAAACATTTCAGGATGTTACTATTATCGATAAAGTTTATTTTAATAATATGAGGTTTTATTAGTTTTCATTAGTATTTAAACTTTTCGGTTATTGTTAGTCTGTTTAAGTATAGAGGTGTTTTCAACTAAAATCTTCCTACATTAGAACAAGGTACAGGAACGTATAATTAAAGAGTAGATGAAAAAGTATTACAAATATTATTAATAGAGATGGGCAACTAACAAAAAAAATAATCATTTACTATAATAAGTTTTCAACACTAAACTTGATTATAAATAACTCCCCTCTAGACTGAGTTGCTTGGTAGGACTAAGTTTATGAATTTAAATGCCGTTTGGAAGACTGTGCTATTGTCAATAAAGGTGAAAACATATAAATTGGTTTGACTACCACCACTTTTTCGAGGAGATTAACCATGCATCGCCTCGAAAGCAATGCTACAATTAATCACCAGACAAATCATCATTTCTGCCCCTTTGTCTCATCTACTGTTAATAAAATAAACGTACAAATAGTAGTAACATATGAAATATCTGTAAAGTTATTAAAACAATTAACTAATAACAAAATATACACGTTATTTAAAAAAACAACCAATTTGTTGAAAGTCAATTAGATTAATTTTTCCCTTTAGATGAATCAGCAAATAAAGAAAAGTTCCCGGAAGTTGGAAATGATCAGAAGCAGAAATAATAGAAGAAAAAACGTTTTTTTAGTTATATATATATATCTATAATATAAAGCTGAATGTGTGTGCGTGTGTGTGTGTGTCTGGTCATGAATAGGCTCCTATATGGTTGACTATTATAGAAAAATGATTACATATAATGATAGAAGATGTATCGAGACACAGAAATGGGTCCGTTTGATCTGGCAGAACGTTGGTTCATTAAAATTGTGGTGTCTACGTTCGCGCCTGATCCACAAAGTATGGAAATAAAAAAATTAAAAATTAAAAAAGAACGTTTACAAGTGTTTTTGATATAGATGTACATAAGAATACTTTAATAAGTATGTTTTAACTTAAATAGGGATGGTATAATAAAATTGTGGGGACTGCGTTCGCGCCTGGCCTCCATAGAATGGAAATAGGCACAAACTTTAATAAAGACTTTTCATATCTATCTGCGTAAGTATACTTTGATAATTATGTTTCAGTTTGAAGAAATATGGTATAATAAAATTATGGGGTGTTTGTTCGCGCCTGACCTCCACAGAATGGAAATATGAAACAAAGTTTAACAAGGTTTTTTTTTAATATAGATCCATAGAATATTGTGATAAGTGTTTCAGTGTGAACATGTATGGTATAATAAATTATGGGATTTATCTATTTTATTTTTACTTTCATCATATTTTGCTTTGGTTTTGATACCTCCAAATTCGAAACTATCTCTTTACAACCCTTCCGTTTCATAACCTATCATACTTTCATAAATCAGAGTCCATTTTCTGTAGGCTGTTTTTGAAACCGAGTCAACGACGGGAACTTTTGCTAGTATATATATATATATATATATATATATATATATATATATATATATATATATATATACTAGCTAGAATACCCGTGGCCCGTTGCGTCAGTATGTTATATTAGCTATGGAATTCATGTATGAGCGTGACACTTGTGACGTAAAGAAAATAGTTTTTTTTTGACATAACAAAAGCATTTCTATGAAAGTATATTAAAATGAAAAAAGAATATAGATAGATTTCTATGAGTCGTTCTGTTTATTATAATTGATTATTTTTGAAAAAAAAAATACAGTTACTGAATTATAAGTGGTTGGCCATACTTATAGGCAAATGTGCACTGAACAGATACCATAATACTTATTATAGTTAAATTCAACTTTTGATATATCTGGGTTTTTTTACATCTTTCATTTCTGTATTATGTTTAAGTTATTTAAAACCCCACTCTTCCCAGGTTAAATAATAATTTCGAAATAATAACGTTAATATTTCAGCGTCCCAAGTGTTCTTCTGCTTTTTTTTCGCGTTTAAATTATCCAAATAAACAACTGTTAATACTGCCTGCTTTTTTTTTACATCGTTCATTTCTGTATTACGTTTAAGTTATTTTAAACCCCACTCTTCCCATGTTAAATAATAATTTTGAAACAATAACGTTAATATTTCAGTGCACAGACCAAAATTCTGCAAAAGAAGCGATTTGTGTTTATTTGTTTACGTTGTTATGGGTTAATGTTTATGCGCGCATGCGTAACCGGATATCTTACACCGGAAAGTGGGTTACATACATCGTTACAAGGTTATTTGAGTTTTATAACTATATATATATTTTATATATATATATATGTGTGTGTGTGTGTGTGTGTGTGTGTGAGCATTAGTATACCATAGAGAATTCTCCTCATTTCATCTTGGATTGTAGCCTATATGTGCGTATATGTATGTACCTGTGATAGTGTCGTATCGAGTCGCTCAGATAAATTACAGTTAGAAATATTTCACGTGAAATGATCGAAATGTCGACAAAAAATAAAGCGATTGTCATAAATCACATTTAGTTTGGCGTTTTACAAACTGTCTTTCTTAATGAAATAATGAATGGAGAAGTTTTGGCGAAAATCTTTTCAAGGGTGACACTCAACAGCGCCGAAAACTTGATTGAAATTTCGCTATTTTTTGTGCTGAATTGAATTTTCTTTACGTTTTTGGTTTTCATTCTCAATAGAAAAAAGCAATTCAAATCGATTGAAGTAGACAGTTCGAAGGACTCGTTCTCGGCTTGACACAATAATTACTGACTCGTAACTAATGAGCGTCGTTCAAGATGAATATCTGTCACGGTTGGGTTTGAAATTGTATTTTCATTCGGTATACGATCAAGTTTATAATACACTACCAGGGTTCCCGGCGTTGTCCAGGTCAATCGAAAACAAAATAGAAGATATTAAATAGTGTATATAACATTAAGGCCTAAAAAGACTTTACTACAAGCAATTTCTCTTCCTTCATGTAACTTCACTTATGGGTTATTACCTGCTTAATGCAGGATATTGAGTAATGTTAAAAAACACACACAAACAAAAAACAACAGAAATAGAACAAAAAAGTACTTCATTGTGGGCGACATTTTGTTAAACACAAATGAAATTCAGGAGGTATCCAGAGCACTATTAAAAACTAAGGTTACTCCCACAAAACCGAAAATAATTGTTGGAATTTTAATCTGAAAATGTGTATATTATGGGAGGAGACTTATCGGGAGCTTATATAGGAGAACAATAGGAATGGGAAATGAAGTCACAGAACTATATATTTGTTAATATAGATTGGTTCATTTATTCAACAAGGTAATACAAACAATTAGTTGGAGGATAGAGGGGACTCCATATACCAAGGCATTTCGAAGCCTAATGCTTCTCATCAGAAGAGTAGAAAAAATGCTAAGTAACATAGTGGGCATGCGACGTCTAGCGTGGAATTCATTAGGAACGAAATCGATCAATTAAAATTATAGATGATGTTGGGAGAGTATTATCTAATTCTAAATAAAAGAGAAGCGTATTATATAGAGTGCAATATAGAAATATGTATAGGGTCCTTATCATTGGCTTAAATGTATGTAGTATATGTTTTAAGGCTTAGGGGAGGTATAGTGTGGATGGGTGGTAATTCTATTTTATCGGCGTGTAAGATGCCTCTTATCTCTGCAGGGACATTTTATTGACAGATGCAATCGAGACGATAACAGCACTATGAAGTAGTGTATAATTTTGGGAGGGGCATTATGGTAATGATTTAAGGCGAAAGAGCGAATGGGCGTTTTTCTGTTAAACAAAAGGGATTACATGAGGCGCCCTGTACCAGGGTTTTAATTTAGTGAGTCGAGGGATGGTTCGGAAGTGAGTTAAAGGATCAAGTTATGGGGTGCGCCTAGGTGAGTAGTTGTAAGGCTATAATAATTAATTTCAGAATACCAATATATATTAGATAATATGTAGCGATAATTCTAGGGTTTCTTTGTTATACAGGAAAAGCGGTTGGGTTATAATGCAGAGGTATGAGGACAGGGTAGCAAAGTTTATGGAGGTGGATAAAAGGACAAAAACATTTAGGATGTTGACAATTGGCGTGGTGGGATATAGGGGAAAATGTACTATTAATAATAATAATAATAACAATGACGCTAATAATAGCAATAATAATTACAATAATAATAATAATAAAAATAATAATAATAATATTAATAATAATAATAATAATAATAATAATAATAATAATAATAATAATAATAATAATATTAATAATAATAATAACAACAACGAAACGGTAAATAAAATTAAGGAATAAATATAAACATAAGATCAAAAATAAACTATGAAATAAAATTAAGGCATAAAGGATGAAAAGTAAAGTTGAAAGAAAAGGAAAATTGAAAACAATTAAAAAAATTCAAAAAGAAAATAGTAAAAAAATAAAAAAATAAATAACTAAATTGAAAATTTAGTTAAATGGGGGCAGATTTGGATAACTAGGGTGCATGCATACAAGAATGAGGCACAAAGAAATTATGTATATATATATGGGATTAGCCAGCAAAGCAGAGAGTTCGGTAGACAATTCACCGGAGGATACAAAACTCCAGGATAGGAAAATGTTTGCAGAAGTCAACAATATAGTCCTGAATTACCCGACTGCAAGGACCAGTGATCTATGTTATTTATAAACAAGCAAGACATAAACAACAGACTGCATATATGCTCGTTTATAAACAAGAAAAGGGTTCTTCATGTGTGGCGTTTCGGTGAATTGTGTTATTACTCGTAGAGAGATATGGAGGAGACATTACCTCTGTCCTATAAAAGATGATGAGGAGATTGGGGTTTAGTTATCTTCAAGGTTGGTGTTGGTATTTCCGTGTTTGTCTTGTATATTCTTTGTTATATGACTCCGTGGGTGTCTCTTAGTTAGTGTTGATAAAATGTAATGTTTATTCGTCTTTTGCGTATGGGGCAGCAGAATCGGGCCGGGTTCAATAACTTTGTCGAAATAGCCAGATGTGAACGCGTTCAGATGCTTTTAATTCGAATGAAGGTCAGTGTAAGTTGGCAGTAGCGACAAAATAGCTGGGTGGGAGGAGGTAGAAAGAATACGCTAAGCATGCGTGTGGGAGTGGTTAGGTTTACCTTAATTGACAGTCAGGAGATTTAGATGGGAGATGGGAGTATACTTGACGGGGGCGATTTTGAGGAAATGAAGATCGGTTACCCTTATCGTAAAGTATTTTTGGTAAATTTAAATATAAATATTTCTGGATTGAATGGCTTAGTATTATTTTAATTGCATAAGTTGATATGTGTTGATTATATAGTATGGAGGAGTTTAAATTAGTTCGATTTGTGTGTGGGGGGTTGCAAGTGGAAGGGACGGGGGATATTTTAGGGTTCTTATTTTTAATTTGAGGTTTGAGGCCCGGGGAAGGGGGGGTTCTAAGTTACTTTTCAGTAAGCTTTGGCTTTAAATTGATGAGGACATATTCTTGGTATAACTAGCGCTAGCTGTTAATTCGGGTGCAGTTAAGTTTTAGATTTTGCGAGATAAGATTTGGTTAGAGATAATTGTCTGAGGAACTATGAGTAAAATAGTTGTAACGTTAGTTTGATCTTGCCAGAGGGATAGTGATTCAAGGTGGGTTTGCTGGTTTAATGTTATATAAGCGTTATATATTCAGAGAGTATGCTAATAGTTTATATTTAAAGATTAAAGTCTTTATGGCGAATGCAGCGGAGAAAAAGTTTTGTGGCCAATTGCAGCAGGGAAAAATAAATTAGAATAATAATAATAATAATAATAATTGGGGTGTTAGCCGTTTTCTAGGGGCAAGGAACAGCAAGGAAGGGTGCTAGGTTTCTGCATGTTTAACATTAGAAGTGCTAGATATTAGTCCCTCTCTGGTGGTGTTCTTTCAGAAGGGTTATTTATATTTCCGTATTCGGACTTTCTCTTGTGCCTGCAACTGCAAATTATCTCTGCTTTAGAGTTGAGGATGTTTAATTTATTAGGTGACGTTATAATCTCGGTCGCCTCTGCGTCACAGAGCAGGCCATATTTAGAGCCTGGGCTGTAAGATTTGTATTTTCTTAATATTTTCCATTTTAATGAGAAGTTTATGTTATTTTGTTTCAAATTTCTTACTAAGTTGGATAGGGTTCCCCAACTATTTGTATTCCCTTATTGAATATATGGACCAATCTATATTTACCAATATATAGTTTTTTTGTGACTTCATTTCCCATTCCTATTGTTCTCCTATATATAAATATATATATGCATGTATATATATATATATATATAAACATAAATATATATACGTATATATACATATATGTATATATATATAAATATATATATCATATATATACATATATATACACATATATGTTTTTTTTTTACACAGTGATCACCACTTATCAAGGTCCGGAAGCCACTCACGGATAAGGGTTATTGTAAGTACATTACGTTAGTGTGGAGATTTGATGAAGTGTTTACTTAAGGGGGCGCTCCATTAGGAATTTGTTAACATTGGACTTGAAGACATCCAAGTTGTAGTCCGGCGGGAAGCAGGCAGACGGAACAGAATTCCACAGGCGTGCAGTTCTAAGAAAGAAGCTTTGTTCATGGAATCCGCGTTTTGATTAGGCACAGATATAGAGTGGGGGAAATTTTTCACAGTGGATTCAGCTAGACGGGTGTTTTTCGTAAAAGATTGGCGAGGGAGGGCCAGAGATTGGAGTTCAGAGGAGCACCTACCATGGAAATAACGATAAAACAAGGATAGGCTTGCAACGTCTCTTCTGTGGGAGAGAGGTTGCAGGGTAGAGAAAAGGGCATCCCCCACTAAGCCACGAAGTCTATTTTGTACTCTGTCAAGGCAGGATAGGCTGTTTTTAGCAGCTCCTGTACATATATATGTACATATATATGAATATATATATATATATGTATATATATATATATATATATATATATATATATATATATATATATAAATGAAAAGGTCACAATTAGCTAAAAACGAAACAAAACATTTTAGCTTCTAACTTTTCATTCTATCAACAAAGCTAATTGTGACACGATTAGAAAACGTTAGAAAAAACAATTTATTAGATTTAAGTGCTTAGAAAGTGAAGAAATGTACGCATTAATAGAAGCACGATAATGTTTTACCATTCCACTAACGAATTATTCTATATTTATACCCCAAGGAATAAAACATTATTGGTAAATATTATATATTATACATTCAGGCTAACAAATATATACGAGATGCTTCAAAAATATCTAGACTTCTTCCTATAGCCACATATTTCGATAGTACACGCATGAAACTCTAGTCCCCTTTCGAAGTAATCTCCTCCGGTTGTAATGAACTTGTTGTACCGTTCCAACAATTGGACGACATTATGAAATTCATCTAATGTTAACGTGCCAATCTTATGTTAACGTGACTTTCAACACAGCGTCTTTCATCTCCTGGAGCTTCCTATGACGACACCCCTAAGCTTTTTCTTAAGGTTAGGACATAACCAAAAGTCACAGGTAGTAAGATCCGGACGATAGGGAAGGTGAAGAACTGTCTTGATGCCAATCTTGGCCAAAACGTCTGTGACAACGATGGAGTTGTGCACTAATCTTCTCTGTGTATAATTGGAAGAAATTTCGCGCAAATCTTCCGCATCTTCAGTTCCTCTCGAATAATTTTGCATTCAGTTTCTACACATACGTCAAACTGTGTACTTATTATTACTGTAGACACACAACAGTCCTAATTTATGAAATTCTTTATTTGGCCAATCAGGCCTGGTGTTCTGACTTTCTTATTTATCCCAAACCTCTCATTATCGGTCACAGACTCCCTGCCCACCTTGAATCTCCTGTGCCACTCAAAAACCGATGCTCGATTCATGCAAGATAGTCCGAAAGCTGTCTGAATCATTTTATACGTTTCTGCGGCATTTTCTCAAATTTTAAAACAGAATTTTATTGCATTCTTGTTAAGTGTCCTCAAGCCCAGATTACATTTTTGAAATTCACCAACTGTTACAATCAGGCTTTAGTAGGGTGTATTGTAGATGTTCATTTGAACCTGAAATTATAAAAATTGTTCAGTCATCTCATAATTTGTATATCAATAACATACTAAATTTTCAAGTGTCTACGACAATTTTAAATGCCTGTAAGAAAAAGTCTAGAAACTTATTTAAGGAACCTTGTATATATATATATATATATATATATATATATATATATATATATATATATATATATATATATATGGCTATGATTGATGGGAAGGGAGACTAAAACTTGCTGCTATGCATTGAAATGATCTGAAACAGCAAGGAGAGACTTTATTCCAAGTATTTCTTATATGTTATTTCCTCTCTTTTGAAAATAAAGTACGATTATGAATATCTCCAGTCTCAAACAGGCCTTATACACTGATAAATTTACTTTATGTATGAAAACGAAACATGGGAGATATAACATATGAAAAATATTTGGAATCAAGTTTTCTCAGTGTTGTTATTTCAGATCATTTGGAACCATAGCAGGAAGTTTTAGTCTCCCCTCTACCAGGGCCAAAGGATTTGGGAAAATATAAGATATTTTGTAATTCATATGACAAACATGGAAAACAAATGACTATGATTAGTAAAAGGCAGTATCTTTCCACCCACAAAAAAAATATTTAAAATTACAACTATTGTAGATTTTCGAAGTCGCTGAAAACGAAAATAACAGTTAAAATCCCAGAAAATAAGTACTTTCTAGGATATAAAGACATTATAGTTTAAAAAATGGGGAATCACTTTTCTATATTAATTAAACCTAAGATGAACGCCCACTTCACAGTCACCTTTTTGGGAGGGGCGTCCGTAATTTTTTTAGGGGTGGTGTTTATTTGATAATTGTGGTACAGTAGACAATACAAAACTTACCATTAAAAATGCTTTCGATATGTTTTCGGGTGTGGTGAAAACGAATATAATCATTAAAATTTTCCGCAATTAAGTATTATTCCGGATATTAAGCAATGTAGTACTTTATATTATAAGTGGTGATCTGTGTTTACGCATAAGCGCGCGCATAGTTTTGCTTAATGCCGGAAAAATGCATATTTGAATACAAGTTTTTAAGGTAGGTTTTGTGTTGGTCTACCAGGTCACAATAAATACTGCCCCCACAAAATTACAGACCCACCCCAAAAATTGTGGCCATAAAGTGGGTGCTCATTTTACGTTAAATTAATATAGAAAATGACTCCCCACTTTTGCAAACAATAATGTGCGACCTTAAAGGCAAATGTTACATAGCACACTACACAATTCAGGTCATTAGCTTTCCAGCGAGCCTTCATTTGTTAAATTCTGATCAATAGCTGCTAAGATTTCGAACTTACAAAATTGCCAAAAATTGGTATATCTATATGTGGATATATCTATACTGATAGTTTAATTAAATATTGATATGCTCAAATCGTTGGCTCTATGGACCGAAACTACATGAAAATTTGCAGGCTTTTAGAAGAATATTATACTATTTTATAGTTTAAATTTTTTGACAATTAGTAAAAAATAACTTATATTTTCAAACCAATAAAATATGCACAAAGTTGCCCACATTTGTTTATATATCCTGGCAAGCAGTTTCGGTTTTGCTACTTCGATAGTCTACCGTACATTCGCCGGTTTTGTTGCTTCGGTTTTCTCCCTTAGATTTGTTGGTATTGCTACTTTGGTTGTTTCCACTGTAGCTTTGTCAGGCTACTAATATACAGCAGATCGCATTAGTATTTGATACATTTCTTTCGTATTTCTCCAGAAATATCAAATTAATGTGATTGAAATTTACACTCAATCTTTAAAAAGTTTTTATCTATCTAAAAAAAAAACGGACATAAATATTTTAGTTGACAAATATTTAATAATAAAAAATCCAGTTACCCATATATAAAAGTATTTAACACATTTACTAATATTGAGTTGTATATCCCATGTTCTGCCTTTCAGCCTCCAAACGCTTTCCATAACTGCCTATGTATATACAGGAAATCATGAGGCTACAATGCAGGATGCCATGCAGAGAATCCTGTGGGAATTAATTACAATATACATTTTAATAACATTCTAATATGCCATACTCACATATTAAGCACTGTTGAAGTAAATATTGAAAATCGATACATGAATTATTAAATCCCCTTATAGCATTGTATGTGATACGAGGGACGTGCCAAAAGTTATACCCTTTATTTTTATTCGCCTGGATGGATCAAATTGCATTGTGGTTATGACTGATCTTTTCCAGTTTCATATCTCTGTTGCAAATATTGGCGGTATAGGACTCTAAGAAAGCAATCCATTTCCTGGACGTGCGTCAGAAGCAGAGATGAATTCGTCTATGCAGAAAAAAAGTAAAGCGATCATCAATTACCGGGACTGCTTAATGATTATACAGCGATGCAGTTAGGATTAAGATTTGAGTTAGATCATTTCAAAGTGCTGACAGAGATTTGAGTGAAAAATCACACTCTTGACTTGAAGAAGGCATCAAAAGCAGCCGAAAAATAGGATGAGAAACGCACAAAAAATTTGCTCATTTTAATGATACTATTTCCGTTTCCGTAGCTCTTGAGCGTTTTAGTTTTTGAGTTAAAAACTAGATTTTATAAGTGGAGCGACCACGAACATAAAATAATGATAATTACACACAGACAAACGCGCGCACACACACACACACACACACACACACACACACACACACACACACACACACACACACACACACACACACACACACACACACACACACACATATATATATAGTTTATATTTTTACATTTTAAAAACAGCAGAGCGTTATAAACATTATAAAACATTTAAAGAACCAATTTCGGTTTAGTCTTGCTACTTTTTAATATTCTCCTATTTCATTCCCCCAGACTCATTTGAACAGTTAATATAAACGTTTCAAAATAAGACGAAGGGGTTACTTTAAAGGTTAAACAAATTATCGTGATGTGACGTTTTAATTTTAACCGCATCGTGACAATTTGTGGCATCTTCTGTTTCAAATATGAGGAAGCAAAGCTTATCTTCATTTCTACTAACGTTCATATGTTGAAAGTTATTTTGGGTTATGTTTTTCTCATAAGCATCTTCTTATTTCCTTACTCATCCTGCACCTCTCATCATCCGTCACAGACTCCCTGCTTTCCGCGAATCTCTTATGCCACTCCAAAACCGATGCTCAATTTATGCAAGATAGTCAGAAAGCTCTCTAAATTATTTCATACGTTTCTGTTGAATTTTTTTTCCAATTTCAAGACAGCAATTTATCAAATAGCAATTTAATATTTTTCAGTTTTTGATTTTTTAGTATTTTCAGTAATTAAGGCTAAATACCAACATTCTTTTATTTCGCTCACAAGAATGGAATTATATCAGAAATAAATACCAAGGAGTCGTTTGCTTATAAAAAAGAATGTCGGTATAGATTCTGGATCGGAATATTTTAATTTTGACCACGTAATTTGATTGTCACAGGAATCAAATATAACCGAGCCGCTTGCGCTGGGTTAGCAGCAGTAGCAGCAGCAGTAAGACAGCTGACATGTGCAAATGATCAAGCACGCTGCATAAAGTGACGTTACAGCAGAGACAAAAGGACACACTTTTGAGAGTCTTTGTCTCCTCTTGTCTGCTTGGCAAGCACGTTCTTGCCTTCGTTTTCACACGTCCATCTTGCCAGTTTACTTTGCTTCTCTTCTTTTCTACTCGGCCATTTGCTGTCATTTGTTTTCCGTTTTTCTTTTCTGGTGACGCAAGCTCGAGTAAACTTGATAATTTGCATACGTGCTTTTTACAGCTGCTGTTGCTAATATTTTCTTGCACACGCTTATACGCGTTCTGTTACAGTAGTTTCAAAAGTAAAGTCTCCTTGTTTTTAACTCCAACCCTATGTTATAGGTATAGTTACGTTACCATATTCTCTTAATGTTACTTAACAATTATAGTAGTTACCTTGATTATTATTAGTTTTATTATTATAATTATTATTATTACAATTATTATTATTATTATTATTATTATTATACTTATTATTATTATTATGCCTTAATTTTTTATATATCTATTTTTTTGTTTTTTTTTCAGTAAAGTATTATAATTAGTATTATAATATTTATAACACGTTTTATTAATACGCCTAGATTTAGTTTTGCAAATTACTTACACAGATTATTATAGTTGTAAATTTTCAGTTGAATATTGTCATTTAAAGGATATTATCAATACATATAAAATTAGCAAGAATAGTACTTTATGTATTAGATAAGATTATGTTGAGCTGACTGGATTTGAATTGATTTAAATTGATTTAAATTAATTTAAGCGGGGATTTCTATTTGACATGCATTATTTTTTATTTGCTTTCTTTTTCTTTCCTGCGTATGCCAAGACACTTTCGCATTCTGACCTATTTTCGCGACCTGTCACTTTATTTTATAAAGGTTTATTGACTTCGTCTTCTTAGTTCATATTCCTCTCTTTCTCGATCTCTTTTTCTCAACCCTCTATTTCTTCATTATTATTTTCTTTCCTTTTCCTTTTTCTATTTCTCCCTATTCGGTAATATATTTCCTTATCTTCCCTTTTATTTTATTTTGTTTTATTTTATTTTATTTTATCTTTTATTTTCTTATACTCCCTGTTTTTTATCACGCGAAAGCATTTTCTTTTTTTCTTTTTCTGTTTTCTTATCAGTTCAGTTTCTCTCATTTTGCATGGCCTGCCTACTGAAAGCGGTTTTTATTTTAATTTAATTTTTAATTTTAATTTATTAAAAATTTGAAGTTATTTTTAAGTGGAATTTGAAGCTCATCTTCTATAATTATAAACATATTAAACATAACAATTTATATGTTTATTAATAAACAGATCCACCGGACCTATATATATATATATATATATATATATATATATATATATATATATATATATATATACCGGACCCATTATATAAACAAAGAAAATTGCTCCAGGAAAATGCCTACTTCGGACCATTACAGTGTGATTTGGATTACTCAAAATACAGTTTGGATCATTTTGCCACACTGCTATCAAAGATATTCACTACGGATTTTACCATGCAATTTATATGTGAATTTTTATATCCTTTTCATCAATTTGCCTTACTCTACGCCACTTAAATACTTAAACAACTTTTAATTGTGATTTTCCATGTCTCACTCACTTTAACAAATAAGGTCTAAACCATTATAACTATTTGCTAATATTTTCTCCTCTGAAGAGATGGTAGACATAGAAATCCTATTGGATAAGGGGTTATAATATTTTGAATGTATTCTTTGTCTTACATAGAATAATAAGAAATCTTTTGATTCGAAATTCAAACACGTCATAAATTTTTAAATTCATTGAATGACTAAAATTTTATTTATTTGCTCTATCTTGTATATAGAGCAATTCTTATTAAGGTGGGATAGTATTTATAGAATATTACTGCCAGTAATATTTTGTAAAACTTATAATCTCAGGTTTCCATACCAGCTGATTGTTAGATAATTTTATTCTGAAAGGTATATATATATATATATATATATATATATATATATATATATATATATATATATATATATATATATATATATATGTATATGTGTGTGTGTGTGTGTGTATATATATGAATGAATGTATATATATATGTGTGTATATATATGTGTGTGTGTATACAGAGTGGAATGATAACATTGTCGCCCTAGAAAAGACGACACGATTCCATTTCTATTCGATGAAAACCGGTTTTCTTTTTTTTGTTCCACACCATCTGCTAGTTAGCTAGTTGTGTACGAATCCTAAGAGCGATAGGGGCCTTATCTTATGCCTGAAAGCAACACAATGTTTAACGAGCGAGATCGGAGATGCGCCGCTGTATAATTTATGCTATCTACAAATCCAAATCATGAAAAAGAACTATTTTCAGTGCTCTCAAAATGGAAGTCCGGCCGGTTTAAAGCTTGAGAGCACAGTTCAACGCATCGAACGAGGAATGGATATGGTCTTTGGTGTGGTTTCAAGTAAGGCCCCACTATGCCACCTGACATCTTCGAAGTCGGCTTGAAAGTCAACAGCAAAATGTACATGGATGTGCTGAAGAGTGTGGCGACCCCCTGGTACAATCAGATGGCCAATGGCAGATCCTGGGTTTTGACTGAATAATATATTTAATCATTACCGTAGTCAAATTACAAAATTCGAATTCTTCAAATATCTTTTACTAAATAGGCTCTCGCAAAATGTCTTTAGATTTATTATTATGCCTTTCGCTAATACGCAAGAAACAGAACTAAAATGCAACTAATATATCACCTAACTGTGTCCATACATTAAAAAAAAAATAAAATCGTTTGTGAATTATGCACTTAGTTCATTTTTCCATATTGTAGGTGCTACCAGATCAGACTATATAAAGATACCGGTTTCCTGACCAAAAATGGATGCTATTGTTTTGCATGTCCATTTACGCAACTCAACCACGTATTTCAAAGCTATAAGAAAAAATAACACTTTTCCTTTTACGAAACTACCAAACTAAAGACCGTAATATGTAGATATATAAAAATACTTGAGCATAAAACTTTTAACAAAATACGTGAATTTGGCACTAGATAACTCCAAAATAGTTGATATGCTTAAAAAAACAACCTACCTAAACGTTTTTACTATTTATAAACATTGCAATGCTCCCTTTACTTAAAAAAAATCAAAAGAAAAACATTCTCATTCATTTGCTTCTTTATAATTCACTTTTTTCTGAACTCGAAACCCGAGTTTTTTTTGTTCACTTTTTCTTGAGCGCAAACAATGAAAATGGCGGACAAAGCAAGACACGCATGCCCACCTCGCCCTACTTGAAACTCGATGAGATAATATGGCGGCAAACAACGCTTTACACAATAGTCAATAATTGCAAGCGAACAACCGCTATCTGTGGCGTCTGTCGCCAATAGCCGATATATTAGACGTCATACTAAAGCAACAGAATGAATACACACACCGTGTGCCTTAGATTTCAAATAAACTCTTACAAACAAACTGAGCGTATGAACCGAATAGTTCAAACGCTAACAGAGTAAAATTCTGTGAGCAATATTTCAAATAGCAATTTAATCATTTTCAATTTTTTATTTTTTTTTAGAAACTTGTAATATTTTCAGTAATTTAGGCTAAATAACAACATTCTTTTATGTTCGCCCACAAGAATAGAATTATTTTAGAAATAAATACTAAGGAGTTGTTTTCTTATAAGAAAGAATGTCGGTATAGATTCTGGATCGGAATATTTTTAATTTGACCAAGTAATTTGATATGCAACTGACCAAGCCGGCTGCGCAAAGTGACGTCACAGCAAAGACAAAAGGTCACATGTGAACGGAGAAACGGTGTTCGAAATATGACGTGTTTGGAGAATGACCGAAAAGCCGTGTTCGAGACATGGCCGGAAAATAATAGCGAGCGACACATGGGTGATGAGAGCGTCTAAAACGATATAGCAGACGAGATAAAGAAAATGAACTGTTTAAAACAGGATTCAAAGCGTTGTTGGAAATTTCACAAATAAATGCCTTCTGTAAAAAAAAAAAGGAATAATAAATAAATATGCAGAGTCGAATTTCTTTTCTTTTTCTTTCCTCTGTGTCTTTGCGAGTTGGTGCATTAAAATGTCACAAAAAGTTAATTTTTAACCATTCAATAGATGTACAACGTCACACAACCAAAATTTGTATTTATATAGTTATTCTTCAGAAAGTTTTCGATAAAAATAAGGCTAATAATGATTGACACTATGTTTGGAAAAAGTCAGTAGACAGGCTTGGGGAAGTTGCATGGATAGTTTTCCCTGTCTTTTTTTCTAATCTATAACCTAATTTGATGAGACACGTATGTGTGTCGTGAAATGTACACTGATTCATAAAATGGTCACGGAAAAAATATCGTCTCACACTCTGTCAGTTTTTATATAAGTAGAAACAAATGGAACATTCTAAACTAATGTTTAGCTGTTTACATACTAATAGACACATGAATGTCAATTTATTTCACAACTAACCCAGATAAGTGCAATGTTTTTTTTTCTCGATTTGACCTATTCTATCGATTGTTTGCTGTCGGCAACAATTTATTAACCCTTAATATTAAAGAATAAAACAAAAATTCATTTAATTCTAGAAAGATATTTAATTTGGAAAGTTCCTAAATTATGACTCCAGTGATCTAGCTAGTATTTGTTTACAAAAACACGTGAATTATGTCAACATCTCCAGTGGGGGGTGTACTTGATGAGATTCGATTCGAACTCGGTTCACCGTAATATCAGATCAAATCGGTATTTACTTTACCAATGCCAACATTTAATATAGTTAAATAATAACTGCTTTCTGTAGTCCTGATTATTTCAACTCTTTCTTAATAAAAGTTATTGTTTAATTCAGTATGTATTCATATGACTCAAATTCATTATTTATTTTCTAGCAGTTTTTTTTCGGGAATTGCAAGTCAAATAACTGCTGTACAATGAGGTCTATTAAAGTAATCTCATATGACTATAATACGATCAGCCGGTCACTGGCTTCACATGTTACACTAATTGTCTTAGAAGTGGTCTCCTGAAGATGTGAAGATGCCCAGTCATTAGGGTCTGTGTAACAATAAGAAAATCATACCTGAGATGTTGGATGTAGGTGTGGCTCCGTTAGTCTCTCAAGATAACCTCTTCACCCTGGTGGCATTCTGGTTGGAATTTTCTTCTTCGTCCTTCGGACCACTTCGTTGATTAATGGAGGCATTCATGGCAGACTCAATAAAACACACAGCACGACACAATCGTAATATTTATGAGAAATCTTAACTATTTTATTTCTATACATAAATATATTACAATATTTTACAAAGCTTTACAAAAAGGATCAAAAGCAATTAATACTTAAACTTTAAAAAATTATTAGACTGAGCTACATAGATAGTTCTAACTAGTGCTGATGGAAAGGAGGTGCCCCCTTGTTCACGGAGAGACAGAAACACGCATGCTTACCACATGTCGTCCGGCCGAAAAAAAAAGGATCGATCTAGAAAGGGAATTCTGGAAGTACATTTCTATGCATCTCTGCGCTTATAGCCAAATCACCACCCAGCCATGCTGTAGAGTGTGTTAGCAACCGTGGCACTGAAATAGTGCCACATCCCTCCCTATGCAATCTGAAATTTAAGAGTATTCATAAATTTCAGAAGTCCCTAATTTTCCGTGGATGGTGCTTCAACCGGCCGCCAGCGATCAATGTCTCCAGCTCTTCGTTCCGTTAGGAACTCAGTGAAGCAATTTATGTTTTTCTGCCAGGCCCCTGGTTGACTGGTATACTGCTTCATTTATATCAGGGAGGGTAATCATCCTCGGCCTCCATCGAGGCAGTAAAAAAAAGGATGGAAGAATTCCAACCTCTTAGCATAATATAACTTACACCCTCAGGTCCTCATGATTTTAGTTACTGGATTTATGATCTCTTCAGCAACTAGTATAATATGTTTTTAACAAGCCGGATTTTACGTGAGTTCATCACGCCGACCTATAAATATTTAACCAAGCCGGAGTTTACGTGAGTTCATAACACCAACCTATACGTTTTTTTTTAATTTATTCTGCAGTAACTTATAACATTATTTCAGTAACTGGATTTACGCTCTCTTCAGCAACCAATATAATGTATTTTAACCAAGCTGTAGTTTACGTGAATTCATCACGCCGACCTATACGTATTTAACCAAGCCGGAGTTTACGTGAGTTCATCACGCCGACATGTACATATTTCAATTTATTCTTGTAATAGACAAAAAAACATCTAAAAACATCTACTACTACTGGGTTTATTGCTTCCCTTCGCAACGAGTTTTGTTTATTTTAATAAGTCGGGGTTACGTGACCTCATCACGCCGACCTATATGGATTTAGTTAAACCTCGATCTATAGAAGTTCTAATCCAATTTAATTCTGTTAGAGCAAGGGGTCTGCCGCCGAACGGCTAATGGAAACCATCCACCACGGAATATTTATTAATTATTCAAGAATTAATTAAAGAAGGGCACTCAGCCTTCATGAGTTGGAATACTCAATTAAAGCAAAAAAGTTTTTCACAAAATAAACGATCCAGAAACCCGAATATACATCAAACCAATGAAATAGGGTGTTAACAATTTGTTTTGTTTTCTAAAAAAACATTAAAAAATAATTTTAGAGCACCTCGGTCACAATTAGAATTTGTTTACACAATACAAACGCATTTCAAGTTATTCATTCATGATTAACTTTTTCCCAAATTTCAGGGTACATTTAAAAAGTATGTTTTTTTTTCAAAACAACTTTCTTTAACAAAAGATCATTAAAGTTTCATTCCAAAATTTATGAATTATTTCAAGTATTTGCTTCATCGTAAAAATCAATTTTACTTCCCAAAGGACCATTAAAAATTCCGAATTTAAGTTAGTTAACTTCTTTCCAAAGTAATTCATTTATCGGGAAAAACTATCTTATTAAAAGATCATAAATTTCGAATCAACCTACCTTTCACAAAGAAAGTCCAAAATTATTCCAAGCATTTGGTTCATTATTAATCTTCTTATAAGATCGTAGAAAATTCATTATGAACTAATTTACCCTTCACAATGAAATTCAGGGACACTCCAAGTTTTGTTTCATTTCGCAAGTGTTTTTAAAATGCAGAGTACATTTAAAATTATTTAATTTATTCTTAAATATACTTTCTTCTTATAGACCATTATCAAGGCCATTCCGAATGTAGAACCCTTTCACGTTAATTAACTTTTTTCAACGTAATTAGTTTATTATTTTAAAAGCAACCCTCTTCCTAAGATCACTCACAAAGATTATTTCGAATTAATCCACTCCATCCACACCTGGGAGTTATATTAATTAACGGCCAGTTCTGTATACTTAACAGCTTGAGAAAATTAAAATTTCAATGAAAGAGAGATCTTTCTACACCGACGATTTTTTTTTCTTGTAAAGAATTAATTCAATTTTTCGTAAATACTTCTCAGTCAACATTTTAGGGACCTTTACCATACGGTCAATTTTCAAATAAACCTTCTATTAAAGAATTCGCTCGAATAATTCTTCCTTAAAAATCATCTAGAATTCAGGAAAATTTTTTCGTTAGCCAAATAATATTTCTTTAGAAATTATAAAAAAATTAGAGAATATTCGAAATGTGATTGCATAATTTTTCTTTAAAAACTATGACCATTTCAGAGAACTCTATAAAATTAACGTAATCATGTAACAGTTTGCTTCTTTTGCGAACATTCGAAGATTTCAAAAAAGTACTTTAAGTGCTGTGTTTGAATAATTGTCTCTCTTTTTATTTTTAATAAAAAACAATTGAAGATATCATTTAATGTAATTTAAGGAAGCACAAGTAATTTTATTCTTAAAACTTGGCAAAAAAAATAATAAATCCAAGTTAATGATGGCAGACTCAATAAAACACACAGCACGACACAATCGTAATATTTATTAGAAATCTTAACTATTTTATTTCTATACATAAATATATTACAATATTTTACAATGTTTTACAAAAAGGATCAAAAGAAATTAATACTTAAACTTTAAAAATCATTACTTTGTGCTAGCTACATAGATAGTCCTAACTAATGCTGATGGAAAGGGAGTGCTCCCCTCGTTCACGGAGGGACAGAAACACGCATGCTTACCACATGTCGTCCGGCTGAAAAAAAGGATCAATCTAGAAAGGGAATTCTGGAAGTGCATTTCTATATATCTCTACGCTTATGGTCAAATCACCACCTGGCCATGCTGTAGAGTGTGTTAGCAACCGTGACACTGAGATATAGTGCCACATGATACTCTCACTATATATTATTTTTATCATATTGGTGTAAGTGTATTCTGCTGATCTGAGATTAGAAATAATTGTCTGAAATATTACTTAATGATATAAATGAGGAAGTCAGTTAGGTATAACGGTAACGTAGACTTCATGCCAACTTATAAATTCTCTAAACGTAAGAGAACCACTGATGCTGGGATATCAGCAGCAACCATATGCAAATAGTCGAGCTCGTGTGCGATGTGACGTCACAGCAAAGATAAAGAGGACACGCGTGTTCAGAGAAAAGTATTCAGAGAAGTTGTGTTCGAGGCATGGCCAGTGTTCAGAGAAGCACGTATTCGATATTTGTTCGATACTTAGAAGATTCGAGACGTGTTCGAGACATGACTGAACGGAAAAGGACGTGCTGGAGACAGTTCTGAGAAAAGTTCTGAGCGAAAAGTCACACGCGGTTGGAAAAGGAAAATGAACTACTTAAGTATTTAGAAAAAATGCGTTGTTGAAAATATTAGATGTAAAGGCTTTTGTTAAAATTGGGTCGAGTTTATTCCTTCCTTCGCTTTCCTTGCGACGGAGTCTACAATGTGTTGGGTCTATAAAAATGGAACGTCAACGTTAAAAGAAGATGTACAACGTTACGTAAATAGACAATTGCAGACACGTTTTAACTCTTGTATTTTGTTGTCCCTGTCGTCTGGAACACCAAGTTACAACGCTACTACATTATAAAAGATACAATCATTTATTATTTTGTATGTACTTATAATTGGAAAAAATTGTATTCGTAATTTTTTCTTTAGACCGTTATTTATACTACTTAATCCACAAAGATTACGCATATCACAAGTTGATATTAAAAAAAAAAACTGAAACATTTTTGTAGAATATCTCTGATAACACTGTCAGGTTATTCATACATACGCCTTCTGCAATCCACAAATGCGCTCTCAGATTTTTATGCACACGCATTCATATTCGCAAATCGAGCCATCCAATAAAAAACGTACAAATAAACATTTTACGATTTTTGATCAGTTTAATTATAATGATTCATTTAGCATTGGTTCAGCCAATTCAATTTTAGAATCACGATACTCACGGCAAGAATTGCGTGTAGGCTTCTAATATATCTCATTGAACTGGGCTATGAAACATGGGACTCGAACTCAGTACACCGAGTGGTCAGTCCTAACGCTATCCATTTGATCGCCGCTATCTTTCATCCTCATCCGATTATCCATCTCGGTCGATTTTCACCGTCCGACCATTTGCAATCACAACTCTTTCGCTCTCGATCTTTCAGGTCATTTAATATCGATTCTTAAACAGCGAGTCATTTATTTCCCAATCGAAATCAGAAATTCGATTTGCCGAAACCGTTTACTTCTTTACGACTCTAAAATCGATTCGCCAATTGAAGAAACCAACACAACCAGATCTCATTACTTTTCCGAATAAGTAAAAACAAATTAGCATCATTATTTGATTTATATGATGATCCTCGTTATTATTGCTTTCAGGTATTTTTGCCAATACTATACACTCGATGGAAAGCGTTCAGTATCAATACTGACACGTTTCTTTAATGTGGATGATTTTGGCGTTTTAGTTTTAGAAGCGAAGAGAGGAGAAATGTCCTGTTAAGCAACATGACAATATCAATCCAGAAAAGCTATGAATTGTAAAAGCTTAGACGAAAATGGTGAATAGAGTTTCCGTTAGGCAGTCAACCCGAAGCAGTAATGAAGAACAAAGTTCCTTCTCGTTTGAAGAACAAAAAGTATATGCAAAATACTAAAATATCCACTGTTTTCTGAGGTGATTCCGGTTTCTGATTGTTCGGTAGCAGACCGTCTTTCCATTTGATCCGTCAGTTCTTATCAGTTAGGTTGGTGCAAAAATAATGTTTTTTATCAGATATACGTCAAAAAACGACATTACTTTTACACCAACCTAATAAATAGAACCTTCCAATTTTTGTAACAATATTTTCACCATTATTTTTAATGTTGGGGAAAAAGTCTGCTTGCTGCTTCGGTTGCTTGGAGACTTGAATAAAAAGTACCATTCAAGAATCCGTTCTTGACAATCAGCCCGACAGGTGCGGGGCCAGGAATTGGAACAGTACCTGTTAGACTGAGGTAAGCCGCCTGGGTATTTCCTAGGAGGTCTAAAATCGTTTCCAGTCGACTTTCGTGTAGGGTAAGTTTATTACTTGTTGCTTGAGGATCCCTTACTGGGAAATGCCAACGAAGCTCTCCGACCAATTTTTGCTAAGTCAGAGAGTACCTCATTTAGGGACGCTGACGGGAACACCTCACTATCCAACCTTGTGTCACATTACGCTGAGGTGAGCAGCAATTAAATCTCTATTCTTTCTTTTAATGCTGAAGGACGAGTCTCTATGCTGCTTCGGTTGCATGGAAACTTGGTTAGAAAGTACTAGTAAAAATCCGTTTTTGACAATAAGCTCTACAGATAAAAACTGACTCAGTATCTGTCGGACTAAAGTACGCCGTCTGGGTGTTACCTAGAAAGCCTTCCCCAAGGCATTGCTACCCGGCTTTCGGGTGGGGCAAATATATTGATTGTTGCCTGAGAGCTCGGGGAATGCCGACAGGGTATGTTCAGGCAATTTCTGATAGGCCGGAGAGCTTCTCCTTTAGGAGCACTAGGTTGACATCCTCACCTTGCAACCTTGTGTCACATCTTCCTGAAGTGCGGCGCAAGTAAATCTCTACTTTTCTCATTCCATCAAAAATACTTCAAATGATGAAGACTGTAGATGTTCCTTATTAGTTTTCTTCTCCGTCGGGTGGATAGCTGGAACATGTTAAATATAATTTATTTAACTCAAGTAAATGTATATGCATTGTTCTATAAGACGAAGTCATGTTTAGCACTTATTTCGTACTTAAGCATGACGTCATAAAGTATGTCTTATTTAAATGAAATAATATCAAAACCGTCAGTTAATTAAACTCAAATTCTGAGCATAATAAAATTTTTTGCCACGGTTGATGCTTCATTTTCATAACGTGTAACCATATAAGTTTTTAGCGAATAAAAATACGCTTCTTTTTAAATAACTGCAAGTAAGTTAAATACAGAATACATGCGAACCATACTTTAGCAAATTTAAGAATCGATACATCATCTAATGGATACAGTAAAGCCAGTCTATTACTTGTATTTTGCTAGCGATAACTCTATTCCCATAGAAACAATGCGTGATTCTGATTGACCATTTCGTTTGGTATATCGTTGGAACATGCTAAGACCAATAAAATCTAATTCGATGTGTTTTTTCTAGAAATAGCTTAACTAACTCGAATGCAATATTTATTCAATATTTCCCGTTTTTCAAAGAATAAATAATAATTTGTAAAAAAAATACTGCATTGATAATATTAAGAAAATTTACGATATCTTAAAAAATTCAAAGAAGAACATTACCGGGCAAAATTAAGTAGTTGTAACTCGTTTTATAGAAAAAAAAACTAACTGCGTACGTTTTTTTTCAACGTAGTGTACCAAAAAGAAAAAAGAAAAAAAGAAAAGAAAACAAAAAAAAAAGAAAAGAAAACGCCTCCCATAGAATTGAAGGGCGCGTCTAAAAACATCAATAATTCACTTTTCTTCTTAACAATGAATGCATATCTAAAAGTCTCGCTCTTTCCAATAAAAGTCTACATTCACGATTTTGTTTTAGAACTTTTCCCTTCTCATTTATTAACCAATGTCTATGATCGAGCAAATATATAGTTTTCCAATATCTATCCATTCAGGTCATAGTTCTATTCTGCAAATATAAATAATATTCATCACGCGATTACTGACCAATAATAATTGACAGAGCAAATAGTTTATCTCATTTATGTACATATGAATAATACTTATACTGTGTGTTTTTATGTGAATAAACATGATTTATGTCTGCATATGTATATATATATATATGTATATATATATATGTATATATATATAAATATATATAAATATATATATATAAATATATATATATAATTATATATATAAATATATATATATAAATATATATATTTATATATAAATATATATGTGTGTTTTTAAAGGATAGAAGTAGTAAAAAACAGGATAAAACGTGCTCAATACGTTGGTAGAGCTGCATATGTTTTTTTTTTCTTTTTTAAACCCCAGGTATTAACTTAATCCATTATAATTGTTTCGGCAAACAGAGAATTGTTTGCGTCTTAAGAAGGTAAAATCAAATGAGAAAAAAAGGAGATTCGACCCGTGAGGTCAATGTGCGAACATAAAGAAACCAAAAGAAACTTAGAGAGCGAGAGAGAGAGAGAGAGAGAGAGAGAGAGAGAGAGAGAGAGAGAGAGAGGTAAAGACAATTCTATAGAAATATGGAAATACGTGAAAGGAGGGATAGAAAGAAAGAAAAAGATGCTAAGGAAAAAGTGTATACTTGCGTCGTGGACCGAATAGGTTAAATTGGGAGAAGACGAGTGTGGATTTAGAGTGAGCCAGACGCTTTAGCAGAGAAAATGCCGGTCGTGGTGAGAGGAGTCTTATATACATGAAAGGAACTTTGTGTTCACGTTTGTGTGTGCGTGTTTGTTCCCTATGGACTAGAAAACGGCTGATTCGTTTTTATGAAATTTCATACAAAGGTACTTTCTGTGCCTGGTAGTGTTCTTAGATAAGTTTTGCATCGAAATATCTTCGATAAGTATCAATAATCGATAATCAAAATAATACTGTTATATAGTCAAGTGGGAGACATTAAAACAGTCTTAGTTTATATTGAGAGCGGTGGGATATTTAACAGCCATATATTGTATTGGGAGGCATTGTGTAAGAAAAATGCGATTTATTTAGTATTCATAAAAACTAGAAACTATGCATTTCCTAAAAACTAAAAACTATGCATTTTTGTTCGTTTTTTAATGTTTAAATTTTCTGTTGATTCTCCTTTTCTCTGTTTATATCTACCCACATCCACACGCATATATGTACAATAATAAAACGAGTAAATAAATCCGACGATATGAATCCAAAAACGGCCTAAAAACTTACCGTTTCGTCCATTTTCGTCTATTGGGCTTTATCAAGCGAGAACAAGTCACGATACGGTGAGCGAAACGTACAGTTTTGGGGTTTCTACATTTCCATTTGTAATCGGTGTACACACGCAAATACACACACACACACACACACACTCATACACACACAAACATATATATATATGCAGAGAGCGAATGCATCATTATATTGCAGTCTGCAAATCTGTTTCTAGTTTGCTAGGTTCACGACGGTGCACCCAAACTGAAGTCGTCTAATAAGGTGACTCCTGCAGTATTCATTGTTTGTAGCAGTGATTTCGTATTTGCAAAGAAACATGAGAAGATACAATCGATAAGAACTGATCAATCCGAACGCTTCTGCGAGATTGGCCAAGTGCCATATACATATATGCATATCAGTGGCTTAGTGTTAAGATTCCTGACTGTATATTGCAATTGCAAGTAAAAAAGGCGATCGTATTAGAATCTCATAGCAAGAACACGTGGTACATTTATTCATATGGAAACATTTATATATATATATATATATATATATATATATATATATATATATATATATACGGCATAATCACGTTGACACACCGGTCCTCGCCAAATCAATGAAGTTAAGCAACGTTGACCCGGGTTAGTACCAGATGGGTTACCATCTGAGAAGTCTAGGCATTGTACGAGTCGTAGAAATGTTCAAGTTTGTATGTGGGGGTGCATTAATTCACTTGCAGATATGCAACCCCTGTCTATGAGAAGGAAACTCTGATGTAAAAACTCTGTCTTGTGGCAGTCATCTACACCGACAAAGGTTATCAATCGTACCAAATCCGTTATGTGTCCAACCATCCGAAATCGGTGATCTAACATATCCCAAAATCTATTAATAAACTACTCATCTACCAAGGAAATTTTTGCTGCCCATAAAACTTTAAAGATATGAAATATAAAAACACTCAAATAGAGTATACCGAGATATTATCAAATAAAATATCTCTATCAACAGGAAAATGAAAATCATTTGGTTTACCCCTCCCTATAACCTTATAATAAAAACAAACATAGATAAAATTTCTTAATCTATTCAAAGTACATTTTTCATCAGGGAACATCTATAAGATTTTAACAAACACATTCTCAAACGAAATTATAGGTGTAGTGATAACGTTGAAAAATTATCAAAAACACATTAGTAAAATATTAAATAGCAACCAAGAGCCAAATATATTTGAACTCAATAATACTAGATCTTGTAATTGTTTAAACCAGCTTGAATGCCCACTTAATCACAATTGCTTAATTAAATCTGTGGTACACAAAACAACTATCACTACTGAAGAAAATCCGAATATAAGTCAATACTATATTGGCATAGCTGGTAACACCCTTAAAGAGAGGTCCTCCGGTCATAAATGTTTAACAATTCAAAATACAAGAACAGAACATCACTCGCCGCATACTATGGGAATTTGAAAGAGAAGAACCTAATATGAGTTGTTAAATGGTACATTCTTGGGAAAACATATCCATTAACTCACTTTGTTTCCTTTGCTTGACTGAAAAACTGTTTATTTCCAGATTCAAGGAAAGAGATAAGCTCCTTAATAAAAAATGAAACTGTGGAAATTGTAAATTCCACCTTCTTAGTCACTTTGCTTTTCTTTTCGTAACTCTGTGCTATCTTTATCTTTATTGTTACCTTCATTTTTTTTATTCTTGCACTTTTATGAACTATATAACACGCTAAATTATGTATTGGTTACTTATCATTTTGCAATGTAGATTTTGTTGCATACCTGGCCTCACTTCTTAATACTTTCTAATATACTATCGCTTACCTTTGCCTTCCTAAGTTTGCCGTTTGTTTTGTTTGTTTTTAACTTTCATAACCGAAAGATAACTCCCCTTTATGATTTATTACTCTTTATTGTCATTGACTCCGCCACCAGCATTCCCTACTATATTTTTATCACCATTTAATCTTTTAACCAAATTTTAACTCTATCTTGCTAGTAATTTTAAATTTTTTAATTTTTTAATTAAAAAAAAAAAATTTTAATCTAAAAAAAATTGTATTTATAATTTTTTTTTAGGATTTCAGATTTATGAAATTTAAATTCGTTATTTACTTCTACATCTATTCTTTTTTTATTATATTTTCACCCCAAACAAGACACATTGCCACTTTGTTGTAGGGGGCTACTATCAGGGACATAAGCATCAGGGGTACTGTGTAGGAAGTTGGGCAGCAAGATGTCGATCCACGTTGCACTTGAACTTCTGCATGTCAGTACAGTTGAGGAAACAGGGACCCGGAAGTCTAGCTGTTCTGGGAGAAGAAACTACTGGAATAGAAGGCTCTCTTGCATATCGGGATCTCTACTGTGAAGGGGGATTTAGCTGCTTGTCGGGTTTGTCGGGGGTATTTAGGTCGTGGGGGCACAAGTGCTCACAGTTCGTCAGAGCATTCACCGTTAAAGTACTTGTAGAACAGGCAGAGGGATGCAACATTTCGTCGATGTGACAGAGGCTGAAGTTTAGCTGACAGTGCAGGACCACTCAAATTGGCGACTCTCTTTTGAATCTTGTCTAGGAGCGAGAGACTAGTGGCAGATGCACCAGCCCAAATATGACAACAATACTCCATACATGGGCGAATGGTGGCCTTATAGAGGTACAGGATACTTTCAGGCGTTAATAGCTTTCTAGCACGGTAGAGAGAACCCACCTTCTTCGCAGCGATCCTGGCAATGCTCTCAATGTAATTGTTCCAACTCGTGTTTCCCGTGAAGTTTAAAAGATGTACGTTCAGATAAAGAATCTTTGGCGGTAGGGATGGTTTCTTGTAATTATTGAAGGAAACAAGTTTAGTCTTGGCAGCATTGAAGGTGACCATCCATTTTTGTCCCCATTCCACTATGGATCGGGGGTCTTCCTCTAGTGTTTTTGCCATTTTTTTTAGATATGTGTTCATTTGTTTTCCTGTCGTGTCTGTTATAGAGCGTGGTGTCGTCAGCATACATACCCATCTCACAGACAATTTTGTCAAGGAGGTCATTTATGAATGTTAGGAATAACAGAGGTCCAAGGATAGACCCCTGAGGCACTCCCGCATTTATATCATATTGTTTAGATGTACGACCGTCAAGGACAACCTGGATTTTTCTCTTATCTAAGAAGGATTTAATTATGCTATGTATTCTTCCAGTGATGCCGTATGATCTGATTTCCTTGAGAAGACCCTCATGCCATACCCTGTCAAAAGCCTTAGATATATCTAGAGTTACCGCTCTACCCTCCCCCGCTTTGTCCAGTGACTGGTATATACGTTCTGAGATTACAGATAGGATGTCTGCTGTGGAACGGGCTTGTCTTAATCCATATTGTTTGTCAGTCAGAAGTTTAGCATCTGTAAGGTGATGGACTAGAACTTGGTTAATTATTGTCTTAAATATTTTGGCGAAAAATGGGAGGAGGCTAATGAGGCGATAATTTACTGGGTCAGTTCTTTCGCCAGAATTCTTGAATACTGGCACTACAGAAGCAGTTTTCCAGCAGGTAGGAAAGCAAGATTCATTAAGGCATTTGTTGTAAAGTTTGGAGAGAACTGGAGCTACTTCGGCGGCGCACTTTTTTAATAGCACAGCCGGGATGAGATCAGGTCCACATACTTTTGCAGTATCAAGCTTTCTTCTGATAGCATGCACCCGAGCAGGAGTGATTTTCACATCGTCTATTGTGGCGTCTGTCCGAAAAGGAAAGTTAGGGAAGGGGTGGTTAGCAGAGTCCATTGTGAAGTTGGAGGCAAACCGTCTGACAAGCATCTTAGCCTTCTCAGTTGCTGAGCAAACAACCTCATGATTGTTGGATAGTGGAGGAATTATTGATTGCCCATTATTTACTACATTGTTGTAGATTTTCCAGAAGTCTCGGGTTCCTAATTTCTGTACTTCTATGCGTTTTTGTGTGGTTTAAGTAAATTCTCTCTTAGCTGTCGCTATTGCTTTCTTACAGTTATTTCTGGCTTCTATATACTTCTGTCTGTTTGAATAGGACTTATGTCGGTTAAATTTGCGGTACGCATGCTGCCTTTGCGCTATGGCAGCTGCACAAGTTGAAGTGAACCATTCGGGAGAGTGGGATTTGCTATAGAATTTGCGTGTGGGAAGATGCGCTTCCGTTGCAGTTTTGAACCATTTAGTGGTCTCATTTGCGCAATGTTCAGCAGGAAGTGAAAAGATATTTTTCCATGGAGCGTCCCTGATGAGGTCCCTTATGGCTTCCCTGTCAGCCTTTTTATATCTCGTTGTTTTGAGTAGTGGCTCTTCAGTTTTGGCTCTAGAGTTTATGGCGATTTCAACCATTACCACTGCATGATCGGCGTTCCCAAGAAGGCTGTGGGCATTCGTGACACAGTCACCGGGAATTGTGGTCAGAAACAGATCTAGAAGCGATGTATGTTGTTCTTGCTGGTCTTGGAAACGGGTTGGAAACGTAACCATCTGTGATAGGGAATGAGATATAGAGAAGTTACGCGTTGTGGTACCAGCTGCGTCTGTGAGTAGAAAATCCAAACCAGTTTCTGTGGTGGACATTGAAGTCACCAAATACATGAACTTGTGCGCTAGTGTCGAAGGAAAGTGCTGTATCTATGCTGTCAGAGACTTTGTTTATTAGGGAACAGTCCTGGGTCGAGGAAGAGCACATGTCTGTCAGAGTCCTTACGGCAGAGCAGGAGGTATCCGGGCATGTAAAAGTAGTTAGAGGGGATGGAGGAGTGTAGGCTAGTCTCACTTAGAGCTAAGATATCCGGGTGTTTGTTAGGAGAAATGCTTCAACATCATTTAAATTAGTTCTAAGCCAACGGATGTTTATAAATACGAGCCTCAAGGGAGAAGGCAGGGTTTTTTTTTTGTTTGAGTTTTTGCCTGGTTTTAGCGTAATTTTTTAATGTACTGTCATTTTCATTTAACAGTTTCAGTTTAGGTAAGGGGTACTGAGCAAGTGGTTATGCAGAACACCAGACATGCAACACAGGCAGATCATCAGCTGTCCCCTCCATCTACTAGGGTCCTCAGGATAGCCCACCGAGGACGGGTGCAGGGTCCCTTTCCATGCGCGACATGGCACTACAAACATCCCGATATATTACAACTGTTGATGGAGTAGCCGCTCTAAGCGCTGCCAAAGAGTTAAGCACCTGTACTACCAGTCGGGAACAGCGGCCACGAACTGTCTATTCGGTACTCTCAACCCATCAGATGATGGTCAACCCAATCTGCTTGCACTGGTATTACGGTATTCAAGCACTCCCAAGTGCCCAGTTTAAGGGTTGGTACGTGTCGGGAGTGGGCAAAAAACGGCGTTCATTGCCCTAGTCAGGAAACAAGATCGACCACCGAGTGTTTCTGGCGACTCCCAGTGGTTCGACCTCTACGCCTGGCTAATAGACAAAGAAGGAAAATGGAAGCCGGGCGATAGACATTTCCTGTCTACTCTTTAAGCAGTTTAGGTTTGCGGACCGGTAATTTGTTTGAGTCACCAGCTCTAGGAAGGTTGTCATCCAAGACTGGAGAGGCCTTCCTGGCATTAGATTTAGCTTCAGAGTTTTCCTTCTCCTAGACGGATGACCTGGGAAGATCTACGGGTCCATCAGTACAGAGAGGGATTGCCCCGCGCCTGGGTCCTAATCCAAGTATTTCTGCGACCCCGCGAGGGTGATTAGTGCTGTTACTGGGTTAGTTTATAAAGGTTATATATCTACTGAGCGATTATACTCTTCAAAGTGATTAAAGCATGAGTTGTAGAGCGGCGCATCTCTTATCTAACTCGTTGAATATTGTGTCACTTTCAGACATGATATAAGGCTTCTAACGTTCTCGGGATTTTTACACCTGGCCAACTAGTAGATGGTCTACAACAAAATAAGAAAACAGGTTTTTATGGAGCAAAAATGGAATCATGTCGCTTTTTCCATGGCGACAATTTTATCGTTTCATTCTGTAGTAACTTTTGATCCCTTCATGTCTGTTTTCAGGTAGTTGAGTGTTTTCCACTTGAATTAGATTGCGTCAGAACAGGGAGGAAGAGCCTCAGAATGGGGAACCATGTTTTGGACATTCGATAACAGAACCAAGTATACTATAGGATGCCCCATTTTAAAATAGCCCGACACGTTAGCCAGGAAATTTTGTGTCATGTGGTGAACATGTTGCTTTCTGATCCAAGGTTTTATTATTTGCCTCATCCAACATGCGTGCAACTAATAATTCACAAGTGCAAAATGAAAGGCCTACTCCTTGATTATTTCTTACATTATTTCAAGACTAAAATTTTTCATTTATTCTTATAAATAAATAAATAAAGATTACACACACACACACACGCACACACACACACACCACACACACACACACACACACATATATGTATATATATTTGAAAAAACATTAATATTTTGGGTAATTTTATACAAATATATTTAACCGCCGTAACATCAAAGGAAAACAAAGTCAATTCGCCTGTGCGGTGACGTGTGTGTATAGAGATAGTTGTCCTCTTTTATAAATTACAATTTAAAAACACATAATATAACAATGTGTTGAAAATTATGTCTGTTCTCCGAAAAGTTGAAAGGAAGATGTAAACACAATTGTAAAGCATTTTATCTATAAGATCAAAAACAATCTTTACGTTAAAAAGAAAACATAAAATGAAACTAGGGCGACACAAAGAAAAGAAAGAAAGCGAGAGAAGAGAAAGAAAGAGAAAAGAAAAATATGAATAAGAGCACAGCCATTCATTCATTAAATCACCTTCCCTTTCTTTTTGCCATGCACTTTTCTAGCTCATGTCTTCTCAGTAACCTTCTTTCAAGCAAGCAATGTCAGTTTAATTAAAGAAAGCTTTTTAGTAATTTATCCTTTTTTATTATTGCATCACTGTTAATATTGACGAAACTATTACACATATATTGAGAAAATAGGACAACAAAGCTACAAATTGGTAACACCAAACTTTTAATTGTTATAAACTGATAAAATAAGCAATCAAATAGCTGAGTTTTAATATTTCATCTGGAACATATTAATGACGAAACATTGCGTAATATTATTCAGTTAAGTTAACCAATATATAAATGATAAAATAAACGGAATTTTCAAATTTAGTTCATTTAGACGCGTCCATTCAATCTACGAATGTAGTAAGGTATATCCTATTTAAATATAAAACATGACACAGAAGGCCGACTGACCGAGCCTCTCATATAAATGGCAAGAATGCATCTAATATTATTGACCAGAAATTGTTCATTCAGATCATCAATCAAATCCACACGGCTTTCTTGTTTCGCAAATCGAATTATGAACAATGTTTCTGTATGGTCAAAATGATCGCTGTTTGACGTTTGCAAGAATTTTGCGTCAATAATGATTTTAATGAAATCATTTCATAGAAGAGTCGATTTCAATCCCAAATTATGAGATCAATTTCGAATGATTGCATGAATCTAGTATTATTAGATAATAAAAAAGAAGCACATTTTCCGTTTTTTTTCTTCTGTTTTCGTAATTAATAACGTTATTTTGAATCAATATAAAATTATCTGCTAAATTATGACGTTCATTTACGTATTTTGGTTAAAGAAAGACATGTTGTATAAAGCAGACATTTTGTGTTTGTCGCAAGATTGGTATAAGATTTATATTATCATTTCTTGGGGTTCTCAAAAATTTGTTACTGTTGTGTTCTCAACTTCTCATAATATGCATTCGCCACGTTGCCGTAATCATATCAGAAATTAAAGTTTACACATTGTATGTAATTCATTCATTGAGATTGTCAGACTGACTTCCCTATCTTGGTTGTTATAGTCACAACGTTTTGGCCGTTTTGGCCGTTTTGCCCTCCATCAGGTGTTTTGTATCGAACTGGGGAACCGTTTGTTAGGAGTCTCGAACCCAACCCTTTATTATTATTACGGGGGGTACCGTGTTCGGACTCCAGCTAGGCTGTGGGACATAGATGCTGATTCTCTGTTTTTGAATGTTACTCTTCACTGCCTTCGTTCAGGATTGTAACTATAAACTTTGATACAACGTCTAGGACCACTCGGCCATATGTCACTAGGACAATTCTTAGTTGGTTTTTGTTAATGTTAAATCTATTTTGTTATTCAAGGTTTCCTTGCACATGGACTGAGAGAGTACTATACTGTTTCTTACTTTGTTTACTTTTTATAATTTCAAAAGCGCCGACGACTCAAAACTTACAAAACACAGTGTCATTCACAGACTAGTGGGGCGTAAACAGAGAATGAACTATAATTAACTAAATACCTATGTCGTCACTACATGTCAGCGAACTGTTTTTTCTATCACCTCATTTTTAGCTATTTGATTTCACACCCGCTTTTAGTACATAACCACTGCCTGCGAAACTTTCAACCAGACCATCAAGCACATCTTCTCTTATTTATGTCCGACCTTTATTTCCTTTTAGACCATAGTTGATTGCTTTCATTGATATTTAACGATGCAGGTTGAACGTGGCAGCTAAGAAAAGAGAATCTCCCGACAGTTCCAGTACTCGCCATGTCTTTACGGTGGAGGTCTGCTGGTGCTTTGTCTTTATGTCATTTATATCATTTTAAATGATTGTCGTCTGCTCATTTTTGTACGATTCAGGTAAACAGTTGGCCGTACCAATCCAAGTTTTGATTAACTTTTTCCAGCACTCTCACAAGCAATTAGCTGATTAGTATACCCAATGTATGGCTGTATAGTACACCCAAAGTATGGCTGTGTAGTACACCCAAAGTATGGCTGTTCCACCGCAACAATATGCGAAAGTTGTTTTAATTAAATTGACGATGCAGACATAATGTTACGAGAATATTCTCTCAATCATCTGTGTAGAATTGTCAAAATATGTTTCCAACATGTCATATCTGCACTCGTCATTATTCCTCCATTGCCATATATTAATTAATATAGCATCACGTTAATACACTGAATCGTCTAAGATCAAGGAAATTAAGTAACAGTGAGTCTGATCATTACTCAGATGAGTAATCAGATTTGAATATCAGATTCTGTATGTAAAATTTAAGATTTCTGACGTGGACATGAATCAAATTATGCACTACATTCGAAATTCCATGCAGATTCCTGAGTTCGACACATGCCCGAGCTCTGAAAACCGAGTGCCGGTATCTCTGACATTACCCAATCGTTTCCTGCGATCAGTATCGTCTAGAGTTTGACTGTTGATAACGTACAAATATATTTATTTCAAAATTATTTTTAATAAATTAATACTTATTATTTATGATCCTTTTAAAGTGTATAGAATATTAACGCTTATTTATACAGTTTTAGTTTCGCTATTTCTTCCGCCCTGTCCTTGCCATTGCCTTTTCTTTTTTTTCATTCTTTATTTGTTTATTTTTTCCTTGATTATTTTTACGTTCTTTATTTCTTCGTTTTATGTGTGTTTTTTTCATTAAGTTTCTGCATTTTTCCCCGTTCGTCGACCAATTTTCCTCTTCTTTCATTATTCCTCTTTTACTTCTTACTATTTATAATCTTAATTTCGCTTCTGTAACCTGAGAGTCTTCTTCTCCTGCTTCTACCTCTTCTTTCTATTCTTCTTTCTCGTATTCTTTTAAAACTCTACTGCATATCACAGAGACGCAGAATTGCACAAGCGCGCATGCCTTATTCGCATGGCATGCTCGGAAGAATTCTGCGCCAGTTGAACGCAGGAATATTCCCAGCACGTTCGGAGGCGGTGACAAATTCTGAAGGTTTCGTAAGACCAGTCCAAACAGAAGAAAGTTACACGGAGAGAATGTTTGTTCAAATTTAGATAAAGACATCTAAAAACAAAAAAAGACGATATATAGACGTACCCAATCATATGCACGCATGTATTGCTTATTGAACTCTAATTATCTCCAGAGAAAATAAGAAAAGACTAAACGAGCGATTAAATGTTTATAATGGAGCAAGGTTTTGATAAGCTACAAGCATACTACTCAAACTCTATTTAATTTAAGGAAAGTTGAAAAAATAAATCGAAGACGACCGCATAAAACATCATAGAAGGGCTAGCATTATTCCGAGGTTTTTCTTATCAACTTGTTGCATTGCCATTATGCTACTAAATATTTCCTAGAGAATAATAAAATTTAATTTATAACCACCTCTACTACCAAACGATATTATATATATATATATATATATATATATATATATATATATGTGTGTGTGTGTGTACACATGTCTATCTATCTATCCATCTATCTATATATCATATATAGTATAGATCTCTATAGATCTATATATATAACGAGAATATATATCCATGACAAGCTACAAAGCCACTATTTTTGCTATATATGAACCGATGCATCATCCACTAATCAGAATCCAAAAAAGAGTCTCCAATTCAAAGGATTTCGCACTATAAACCGAGCTCCGACCCCTGTTTCATCGCCACAGTTGTCTCTCTGTACTTGTTTTACAAGTGTTTTATTGAAATGCACTCGTAGAACTAGTGACTTTTCGACCTAAATAACCCAGACTAATTCGAAAAGCATCAACTTTTTTTTTGGTTTATTGTGGGGTAAACCAGTTAATCTTTCTCTTTCTTCCATATTTATTAGTATTTATATCTTATTACATATATTTAATCTCTGCATTAGTATTAACAATATTTTGTCGAGTTGTGTTGTAAGTGTTATTTAGATTCTTAAAGACTTGTTCGTTACAAGAGTTTTTTTTCCTAATCTTTATTCTATCCTTATGAGATAAATTGATGGCCAATCGTCCACACCCTGGTCTTGCATAAATTTCCATTCAGATGAAATGATCTTACCTTCTTAAAAATATTCTAAGCATATATATGAAAGAAGAGTTTCATCGCTTGGCCTCTTATGCTTATGCTTGAAATCGCATATTAGTTCGTATGTCACAATTAATTGTGAAATAGTAGTGCAATGGCCAGTCACATATTAGTTTATAATTACATTTCTATTACCCAAATGCACAGATTGAGTACTCGAATAGATTCTTGTCCAAAGTCACGTATAACTTTTAAGATTCAAGATATTTTTAAACATTGCAATGTCATACATTCCGAGGAAAATTTATTTATAAGAAAGAACGTGATGAATATTTTATTACTTAGTGAAATTTACGATCCCAACATAATTAAATTTTAACTGTCAAACTTCATTACCTCATATTACGTTCTTTTACATTCCTGGAACTTTTGCATTGCAATAATGTTAAAATATTTTTCTTCATAAATATCTATAAATTTCCCAAAAGGTTTCACCAGAAAGTTACCGTTAGATAGTCTCGCAACTCGAAGTAAAGTAAAAGACTTCATTTTATGAACTTTTGTTTAAATCAAAATTTATTAAGAATGTCATTTCGTATTTGACTAGTTTTGTGCGTGCAAACGTTTCTCTTTTGTATTAAAAGTCTGAGAAGTGTTGCCACCTTTTTAGTTCACAATCCGATTGTGCCTTTTTGGACGAAACTGTAAAAACCAATTATATTCTCCCAAGTAAACAGAACTCATCAACAACTTAACAATCATTATTACCTTGCATTTTGATTATTCGAACTACAGTTGTCTTATTGGATATTATTCGCATAACGTTTTAGTCAATGTTAAGGTGCGTCTTGTTGAACTCGGGAATCTGTGCGTCTTGTCGAACTCGGGGCTCTTTATGTCGAACTCGGGAATCTGTATGGAATAATTTAATTCATGCCCCGATACAAGTATTTTTAAATGTATCCTTAGTATCGCCCGTACTTAGTATCGGATATAGAACCCCCCGAGAACTGCTAGAATAGATTATAAATGTGCATAATTATTCATCGCGTCACGGATCCTTGCGTGCCATTCTATTATAGATTTGAGTAGTTTTGTTTCAGATGCCTATCCCCTCTTCTCCAGAATATTACGCACTTACATATTACATAGGTTCGACTAAATCATACGTAAATTTCTACAATATTAAATCACGGACGTGATCTCTTGTATAACCCTGAGAAAAATATGTTTAATATGATAATAAGTTTAATGGTCAAAAAGAAATGCAAATACGCTAATCCAACAATAAATTATATAAATCGAATTTTAAAAATACAAAATGATCTTAATGTAATAGTTTCAGCAGATAAAAAGATAAACATTTATTGTTTGAGTTTCGAAACATATAAAAAGTTAAATATGAATGAACTGCTAAAAATTAGAAATAATAAAATGTAAATGATCTTAATCATATTAAGTTCTCAGCTTTGAAAATATGTTTTAAAATCATTATCCACAATTGAATTGAATTTCACATTCCGAAGAGCCCACATTTAATGTTAAGCACCACACGGAGGAGTTTAACAACAACCCTAGCATTTGATTAAACTTACCTTGTATATCAAACATAAGCGTTTAGAATTAAATATAAGATCCTACATCACAATAAAGCTAAAATATCTCATGGCTTATAGTCATCATCCGAAGTTTAAGTTGGTTTTAAACATCGCCCCAAGAGATGAACCATAGATTTATTATGATTGGCATAGATTTCTATTAACCTTAAATTTTCCCTTAATTATTGGAATGCACATTGGAACTAACGCCAACTGGGACAAATATATCTCAATTAGAAATAGAAATAATAAAATTAGGTAGAACAACGTTAATTAAGTTTTGGTCGAGAAAAATAGAAACCTTAACATTGATATCGGGTTAGGAAGCCTTTGGCTACGAAAATGACAAACTTAGTTTGATTCTACATATAGAAAGTTATCAGGTAATAAATGTAATGACTATAGATATTATGCATTAAATCCAATCACACCTTGTATTATATTGGTTATAAATCTAATTACTCAGGCTCAGAAAAAATTATTTTCCCTAGCATCTCCAAGAGAATAACTAGACTATCTTACAATTAAAAACTGTTTAATGGTAAGAACTATTACAATGAAGCATTAACCTAGTCGTGATATAGCAGTGAAATAAATTATGTTAGGGATAATTCTGGTAAACTACGGGGGGAAAAATTTAGAAAAATGCGACCATCCCATATTATATCATATAACATGACTATGAACAACCCCAAATAAAATAGTAAAATCTATAAAATAAACACGCATAGTACCAATATATATATTTAAAATGAATCAATACCAACATGTTGGAACTAGGAATGATCGTAAGAAAAACAGGCGTAAAAATTCAATATGGTTCAATCCGCCTTATAGTGCATGCATCTAGGTAGCAATATAGAAAATAAAATTATCAATAAAACACTGTGAAATTGTCCTTTTCAATATCAAGTAATTTAACTACAACTGTAATAGGTTCTAATGATAGGAATATAATGCAATTAAGGATGTGCGGGTGATATCAGTCAGAATTCTCTATAATCGTAGAAACTCTAATCAATGTTTTTAAGAAATAAAATGTCTTATTTCGTGTATAAATGCAACGTTATTGAAAAATCTAAATTACATTGGGTCCACTGATGCAGGATAAAATACCTAATATAATAATTTAGGGTACATAACAATGATTCTAATAGGAAGACAACTACACTGGCAATGTGGGCAAGGGAAGTACATAGCAGCAACACGGAATACAGATTCTAATAGTTCATATTAGGTAAAGTAAGAAAATATGAACCTAGTAGATCCGAGGGATGCAATGTTTGCACTTTAAAATTATACCATAAGATGGTATATAATGATGCAAAACAAATGTCAGAATGTGGTCTTAAATGTTTGCATAGTGCCAGATACGGATCAAGTAAGACTAAGTATCTCGAAGTACATTGCTACTATAAGAAAACGAGGAGATAAGAAGATAGAATATTTAATAAGGTACCTTGAAATAAATATAACTTGTAAAGTTCCTCAAGATTAACTTATCGCGGTAAACATAGACAGAAATGTAAAAAAAAAAATAGAATAAAATAAACAAATAGGAAAACAAAGATAAACTAATAAAAATCTGAACATTTTATAGCCGATAGCATTAAATTTGTGGAAAAGGAGTAATTTACTATTTTTTTTAATGCAGGATTATTTCCATTGGATTGTGTACCACACGGAAGCAACACCCCTGATATATACATACAGTTAGTTCCGTAAGCATATAAATTGGGATTGCCTCCCTTAGGGTTCACCTCTATTGATATGCGACATATTAGTACATTTTTGTAAAAAATAAGCTAAGTTTTTTTATAACGTTTTAGTAACTGTAACCTAAAAGAAATATCAACCAATTACAAACAGATATGATAGATTTCCCCCAAAACAAGATGACCGTCTAAAGAATACGAAAATTATACCATTCATATATATAAGAGATTAGTTTTGTACTCATATGATTTAAAAATATCCCTATCACGGTCGAAATACAATATATAATAATTATTAGTTTAAAATAGACTAAGGTGTTTAATATATAAAGTTTTATAACTTGCCAAAAAAGTCTCATACAATTTCAGTCGATATGCTGATACTGATCTATTAGCTTTTACCCCATGAATCAAAACGACCACTCCCAGAACAAAGTGTTAATATATATATATATATATATATATATATATATATATATATATATATATATATATATATATACTTTAAATAATTTTAAACAAGATATTCATTTTTTCTTTGCAGTTTAAACTCATCGTCTTTGTGATGGCAGCCTGGCTAACCTTTGAAGAAGAAAAAAATCGTTCTAAAATGTTACTAGAAATATGAAAACGCTGTTGAAATGCAAAGACAGTTTATGAGTGTGTATACATCCTTTTGGGACACCCTATATATATATATATATATATATATATATATATATATATATAAAATGGGTTAAGAAATTCCAACGAAAGAAAGATGTATATTTAAATAAGCAGGTAGTCACCAACAATGTGTATTTTTTAACATTATTTTATTATTCCGTGTCTTGGTTTTTCATTGAGAATTATGTTTAGATCATTGTAATAATGTTCTTACATCATTGAAATCGTTTTTAACGCATTTCAGACGTTCTGTGAAGCGTCCTCGTCAGAAATTATTGTCAAATGTGTTGGAGATGTAAAAATAGCATTTTCGTAGTTCATTTGAAGTGTTTCCAAGGGGTGGAAGCGTGTAAGTGTCTACTATTCATTGGAATGTTCAATTTTTATTACTCTTTTATTGGGCTTCTAGAGGCCGCTGACGTCGGCTGTGGTCACTCCTGTGTTGTGTTTCTCTCTCTCACTCTCTCTTTCTGCTTGTGTTTTTTCTTTTCCTTTAGGGTAGTGTGCGTGTCTGTGTTTTCTTTTATTGGTTTGAAAATGTGTGTACTGTTTTATAGTATTATGAGGCTATTTGCTTCCGTAGGAAGGTGACTGTGATCCAAGGTCGTTACTAATATGTATGTGTGAGGAGGGAGGGAGAACCAGCTCTTCTGAAATAAGGGTAGGGGGGGCTTTCATTCTATTTTGATATTTATTTTTTGTATTCTTGGATTTTAGTATTGTGATTTTTCGTTTCAGTCTTTTCGGTTATTCTTTATATTATGTTTGTTTAGATAGAGGGATGTATTTAAAAATATGTATAGGGGATTTTTTAATGTTTCTATTATTTGTCTCCCCTTTTATCATTAATATAATTTCATAGCCCACCATTCTCCTTATTTATCTCCCCTTTTTCTTTACTTCTTTTTTCGTTATCGTTTTCTATTTTTTTAAATCATATTTATATAAACTTTATTAAAGATTTCTAATTTTATTACTTGTTCGTGAGACAATTTTTTGAAATTTTCCACGAAGCGCTACGAATGGCAAATTATTTTTCCCTGTATTCAGTTATCAGATGTATTTGGTGTTGCCCGGTATTAAACTAAATGTTAAATACGTTTAAAAAAAAAAATAAGTAAAAAAGAATACAAAAACGAAAGCCGAGACATGTACATGCTAGTATTATTTTTTTCTAAACAGTTCACTTCTTGTGATCCAAAAATATTCGAGCTGAGGCTGAAACCAAGACGTAAAGATAGTGAATTAAGTGCGATAACTATTACGCCAGCTTGCCACGATAAAAAATGTTTTCAAACCCTTGTATTTGTAACATAAGAAAGCTGTCAGATGGACTATTCGCGCATGAGCAGTCGTGAAACAGTTAACAAACAAATTAAAAATCCGATGACCCCCCCCCCAAGTACTAATTTTCTCATTTTGACACTTAACAACACTTTTTACGGGTGAAAGCCGATTAAAAGGTTTTCCACATGTCTGACTATCCTATATACCAAATTTTAAGCCTTTAGATATAAAATTGTTTGAGTATATAGGTTGAGAGTTAACCTTCTCCCTTACACTTTCTCACTTTTATAGACATATAAATTTATTTCATACGAACTCTTCGATATATATTTGATCACTCATTTTATTATCAACTAAGTTTTTTTTTTTTTCAGATTTTGCATTTTGTTATTTGGACTTTATGCATTTTAACTTTAATATCTACCTCATCTCATTCTTCTTTATCTGATCTTTTGGATTTTTATTTTACGCATTTTTTAATATATTTTCAAATACAGATAGTCAGTAATAAATTCTTAACTGATTTTTATCATCCGATAAAAATAGTTTATCTTTGAAAAATCATGGGTTAACGATTAGCGAATGTAACATTTCCTGTTTTTAATATTTGACGAACTAGCTAAAATTCCCGTGCTTTGCGCAGGACTTTGCTGTAAGTTCAGGTACCCACCTAGCGGACATCCTCACATTAAGTGAATGTTGTAAGAGCTGAACAAAATGTAACCTTGACCTTTGGCTTTTCACATTGAAAAGTGGTGCGCACCATCCCTAGGTAGGGAGACCATCATCTTGTCAGGTTTGGTTATGATCGGTCCAGTAATTAAGGCTGCAGGAAAATGCATATATATATATATATATATATATATATATATATATATATATATATATATATAGGCTATGACCTTGAATTTTGCCCCTTACTTTGGAAAATGGTGTAATACATCACTCCGTCGGGAACAATCATCATGCCAGGTTTGGTCATGATCGGTCGAGTGGCTGTAAGAGAGTCATACACACAGACACACACACAAACGCTACTTCTTTATATATAGATTTATAAGTATTGTATTAATAAACTCAATTTTTATCTGCATAATTTATTTTATATTTATTTTATTCAAATTTACTTTTTAATGTAATCATTTATGGCTGACTAAAATGTTTTCTTTGAAAGGAATGCCACATATAAAGAAGGAACTGTTGTGACTTTACTTCTATTTCTTATCCCGTAGACCTGTGTCGAATATCGCGATGCCATCTCATCTACGGAAAACCGATAAATAAAGGAAAAATAAAATGATTCAAATGCGTCCAAACATAAGTAGTTTACTTATATAGTATAAGTAGTTCTATCCCTCGCTCGGTCACCCATAAGTTTAAATATAATCTTTTATCACGAAACCTGCACAGTTAATGGGCGCATCTTAACGATATCTGTGCTACTTTTTATGATGCGTCCAATAATATCGATACCGTTTTTTTTTATTGATTCTATTTAATGCAGACTATTATCCTCATCTCTTCTTAGTTGTTTCACGACGTTTCGGCCTGGCCTTCGTCAGGTGTTTTTTTTTTTTTTGGTTTGTTTGTTGATTAGTCTATCACTTTTTAGTTTCAAATATAATTTTCGTCGGTCTGCCACGTGTAAGTTTAAATAGGATTCTTAAAATGTGTCTACATTTTAATTAATATTCCCATCGCAAGTCTGTTGTGGTTTAGATTGAAATAACACTTTCATAGCTAGCCACACAGCTTGAAAGGACGCATTTTAAGAATATCTGGCTGTTGTTATGGTTGCGCATGAAAGAATCGCTTACGTTTGAAAACGTCCATATATTTGACAGAATCGTTTGAAACACCTGAAAACAAACAGAAAACAACAGCAAGTTGCAGAAAAATAAAAGACATCGCGTGGATGTAATGTATTGCTGACGTCACGGTATATAGAATTATTTCTCCAGCGAAGAGAGCCGTTAAACGTGATTTGTTTTTGTATTCGGTTATATGTAATAAAATGTTGTTTTTTATATGAAGTATGTCTGAAAAGTAGCAGGACTAATCCCACAAACAAGTTATTTCAATGCCAAGCGAAGTACCTGGCAGCTGATTCTCTACACATATAAAAATCACATTCGTTGAAAGATAGAATACTGAGGCAAAGATGTAGTGATCAATTATTTCGGTCTTGACGAAGTACACAATCGGCTTTGAAATCGGATTATGGATTTGTCTTTTTTATTCTCTGCAATTCCCCTTTTCAGAAAATAGATGCTGCTAGTCTGTCTCTGGTTTAACGCTATTATCATATATGCAGCCTCCATGTGTCTAGTGCTAAGTAAAAAAATTTATAGACATGATTTATTTGCAAGAACTTTCGCCTGTGGAACACATCGCTGCAGCACTGCTTCTCGACTGATTACATGCTGGTCTTCTTCAATATTTCGTTTGATGCAGCGCTGGAGACCGTTTTTGTAGAACACCCCAGGTTGGCCCTCCAACCACGTCGTGACTTCAGAAATCAAGGCTACATCATCTGGGAACCGCTTTCCTTTCGAAAACAACTTTATGGCTGGGAAAACGCGAAAGTTAGACGGTGAAAGATCAGGAGAGTAGGGAGGATGGGACAGGATTTCATAACCACACGCCCGTGCTTCTAATCTGGCAACATGCGAGTTGTGGAACGGAGCGTTGTCCTGCAGGAGGAGGGTAGCTTTGCTGATCTTGCCCCGCCTCTTGATTTTATTAGCTTCCATAATTTCCTCAAAAGTGAAGCATAATAGGCTCTTGTAATTGTGGTACCCTTTGCCAGGAAATCTGTCATCACTACTACGTCCTGGTCCCAGAAGACTGTGAGCATGACCTTGCCAGCAGAGGGCTGCACCATTGCCTTCTTTGGTCTCTGGATCATAGTGATGGACCCATGTTCCCATCCTGTGTAATTAGTCTTTTGAAAAACTTCGACTCATCTTCTTGGCACATCTCCAAATTCATCCTCGAGCACTCGACGCCTTCTCGCTTCTGGAATGGTGTGAGCAACCTGGGAATCCATCTGGCAGACACCTTATGTATATGCAAATGGCCATGAATGATAGTTTCCACAGGCCCTTAGTAATCTTGACATCTTTGGCTATTTGGCGAATAGTAATGCGGCGATCTTCCAAAATGGCAGCCTCAACTTGACGGACAGATGCCTCATCAATGGCAGAAGGAGGCGACCAGGTCTGGGAGCTGTTTCCACAGACTTCTGGCCATGTATGAATTCACGATGCCAGCGTTTTACAAGGTCATATGATGGGGTATTATCGCCAAAAGTTTCTTTCATTTCATCCAAAGTCTACTGTGGTGTGCGCCCTTTCAAATACAAAAACCGGATCACTGCTCGACATTCAACAGGCTCCATTTCACACCTAACTCAGTTCAAACACCTGTAAAATAGAAACCTCAATTAGTTCAGAGCTGTAATTTGCCACATAACCAGTAGAGATATAAATCATTGCACATGCAAAATTCGAACTAGATCAGACAACTGGAAGTGGGTCAGGGGCATTACTTATTGCACGCCGCAGCCTATACACATTTTATACTGGGTCGATAAACATACACAAACATTACAACCCAGATTTACCAAACAATTCATGATTGACAGTATAGATATGATTCTCCAAAACAACTCCTTAGAATTTAATAATGGTAACTACATCCAAATACTGGGCGCAATAATTGGCACAGAATGCTACCAACATACATACACTGGCCTACATAGAAGAGACCCTATGAAAATATAGAACAACAATACAGACACAATACCAAGGTACTCTTCAATAAATCCTGGAAGTGATACCTGGACGATTGCTTTATTCTCTGGAAAACTACATTGGGGAACATCAAAGAGCTCCACACTATACTTTAAAATCTCCATCCTAACATCAACATCACCCTAAAACAAAACGCCACAGGACTGCCATTTTCAAGGCATTCTAATAAAAATGAAAACACAAAACCGTAATCATAGATATTTACCACAAACCCACATACATCCAACAATACCATTAATTCTGTCTAAAATGGATACCCTAGTCCCTGCCGCACAGAGTGTGTAATATAGTCACCAGCAAACACCTCCGTTCAACCCGACTAAATGAACTAGAAACAAACGAATGTGGATATCATCCATTACTAGTATACAAAGGTATCGAACAGGCAGAAGAAATTCAAGTAGACCAAAAAGCACAACAAAGAGCAAATTCTACCACACGCCTCTACACACAATACAAACAACCCAGAACTATTTACAGAGATAACAAAAAACATTATCCTCCTCAATCAGAATGATAAACTAAACATCATACTTAAAACCACAAAAATAATAAAAAGAAAACGCCAATCCAAAAACTTAAAACATACCCTAACTTCTTCGAAACTCAATCAACATTCTACAAAAGGGGTTACAAAATGCAACAAACAGCGATGTGGAGTTTGTGACATAATAACAGAAGCAAGCACACATATTAAAAAACCCAACACAAACATTCAAAATAAAAAATACCTAAACTGCACCTCTATAAATGTAGTGTTTACACTAAAATGCACAATATGCATCTTACATAGGCGCCATAAAAATCCCCAGCAATAGAGTGACATTATATAAGAGCAACATTAAAATTGCAGAAAACAGACACCTCTATTGTTTCAAACACGTACATACATGCAATGGAAATAACTTCAAAATAATGTCAATCTTCTACTTCTTTTACTTACACTGGAAAAAAACTATTCATAACAAGATTCAGTCCCGAGTTAATCAAAGCTTAATATCAACACAAAAACAAACGAAATGCAAAACACAGTTGCACACACGTACATATTCATGTATACACACGTACATATTCATGTATACACCTCCACACATAAATCAGAACTGACACATTAAAACACACACTCACACACACACACAGGCACAAAATTCCCCATCTCTAACACAGTGGACATTACAACTTTACTGCAAGACCAACAACACTAAGAAATACGTAGAATCATAGTGTAGTATCTGTCCTGATACTACACCCACCTCTTCTCCTCTCGGTCATTAGAGGAGAAATCCTTCGTGACTAAGACAATTCTTATTTTTATTCTTGTGCCTATCCAGAGTGCCCACTTTTGGGGAACACGATTATACCCACACTAAAAGCCAATCTTATGACTAACATAAGAAGACAAATAAACACTAAGTAATGCCCTATGTTTATTCATAAATTTCGCTCCCTCATACCAACAAACGTAATTATAGAATTATAAATATTATGAATATCCCAACAGACTAAGATCAAAACGAAAATCACAATAGAAAGAAATAAAAATCTAAAAATCAAAATTGAATGAAGATCCCCCTACCAAAAAAGCAAACTATATCAAAACTTACTCAACCTATTAGAAAGAACACACATTCCACAAATCAATACAAGGAAACCCCTACATGAACACACGCATATGGACACTCTTATATGACCAATTACCAATGCACCACACACCTCCACTACACACACACACACACACACACACACACACACACACACACACACACACACACACATATATATATATACATACATATATAAATGTGTGGGGTTACCAACAATATTTATGTCGTTTATACTTATTCTATTATATTTTGTAAGTCATTGAAATAAAAGTTTCAATTAGTTTTGACGTGCTTCGGGCGTTATTTAAAGCGTCATATTCAGGAAAGTTATAAAATATTCAAAATGTAATATATATATATATATATATATATATATATATATATATATATATATATATAGGCGCTGTATGTACCGCGCCAAGTTGTAGAAATTCCCAGATTAGTATCTGCGAGCGCTTCATTCATTGGGACAGATGCACCCCCAGTGTTCGTTAAGACATGCATCTAGGAGATGGTAACCCGCGGTCTACTATGTGCTCTCTTGTTGCAGTCACCTGCGTCGACAAAGATTAGAAGTTTGGTTCGTTTTGAACAAAGTCTACTATAAACAAATATTCTGTTGGTGTTGCGGAACCTCATACGTCTAAATCCTCGAGATAGTCCATTATATATATATATATATATATATATATATATATATATATATATATATATATATATATATATATATATATATATAACTGTTGCAACAACCACTATCGATATTAGGCTCGGAGCCATAAATCTTATTGTCTCATTGTCAATTTATCAGAAATTGTAAAGATCAATATTCTAACGGAAAGTTTCAGAAAATGCCGCAAATAAATCTATTACTTTCACAGACACCAATAGATTTAAATTACAGATGTTAAAGACGAAATATATTCTGGATCGGAAATTAGCGCAAAGGACGTTCGAACAAAATAGATTCACAATTTTACCATGGCCACATGGAAATAAAACGTTGCTTTTTAAAAGCACGGAAATAAATATTCGTCAAAACAAAAGCGAGTTTCATATACATATCTATCTATATATCTATAAAAGCAAAACTGTGTGTGGACACTAGGAACAGTTTTGATTGGCTAATCTAATAATCAAAACTCCTCATCAACGATGATTCCAGTCGTCATAATTTCAGCGTCAAATGAAAGACAATAATTTATTGTTAATCTTAGGGGGGGTTATTTTTTTTTCTAAGTGAACATTTACAAAAATAAAATTATACGAAACAATCCAAAAGACATTGTATATACGAAAATTGCCATTTACATCCAAATCTTACGTCTGGTTTCTAAAGCAGCACACCCACACGCACATATACGCGCACTAACTGCTTGCTTAATTTATTTATAGATATAATAAATATTATTTCCAATTTTAAACTACTCTTGTATTTAATATTTTTTTTTACATTTTTGAATTTTTTAAAACTCGATTTTTGATTAAACAATTACCGTAAAATTTCAAGTATTAACAAATTCTTTACAAAAACTTCTTCACACGTCTATTTCCTATTTAAAAAACAAAAATTCGTCGATTAATTAATTTTTTTTCGGTTACACAAGTTTAGTAACCAAAGAAATAATGAATTTATTGACAAAAAGAAATAAATAATTTTTTAAATGCATACAAAGCAGAAATCTAGCGTGCAATAATTTTTTTTATTGTAGTTTATTATTGTCTGAAATTCTTTCCTTTTCTTGAAATAATTAATTATATCCCATTTTACTTGCATGCAACTTTTTCTTTCGGCTGGTTTGCTAGGATGGTCAAATTCATTTTACTGGTATCGATAATTTACAAAAATTCCTTCATTGATATAGAAATTATATTGATATAGAAATTGTATAACTATATATATATATATATATAAATATATATATGTATAAATATATATGTATGAATATATATATATATATATATGCATAAATATATATATATATGCATAAATATATATGTATGTATGTATGTATAAATATATATTAAGGGGATTAGAACAAGAGTCTAAAGAGCAGACTATATTTTAATGTATTAGTACATTCATTAATGCAATTAAAATAAAATAAAAGAAAACAGTGCTCGTTGTAATGAAGATATATAATAAGCTCGATAGGCATATATATGCTAGAGCTATTTTACTATTAAGTAAGATGATTGATAATTTATAATTAAAATTAAAAATCGCTTGCATAACGAAGAACAAACAAATTGCACGACCGTTTCAGAAACGATGTTTTTATTGTGATAGACATTGAGTCTTGGACAATAATTTTATGATATAGTTTTTGGAAACAAAGTCTCCTTATCAGCAAAATATTGGGTGTTTTTTTCCTAAAGACACCAAAAAGCATTTTTTAAGTAAGTCATATGTATCTGGAAAATATTTAAAATATAAAGGGAAATAGTTACTTTTTTATATTGATAGGCAAAGTAAGATAAAATAAAAATAAAATAAGATAAAATCTGGTTGAAGGGTAAGGTTATAGAGTCTAAATATTAAATATTTTTAACAAAAATATAAATAGCTTTTAATGGTTCGCCTTCAAAAGCCGTACGTATCGTCGTCAATGCATTCATTTGGATGGTAAATGAAGTTTATGAATGCTTGAAAATGTGGATAAAAACTTTCAAAGGAGACGCCAATTGAACAATGTTAACAGTTAGAATCGTTAGTGATGTTAAATTTCAAATCAGCTGAAATATTTCAATTACAAGGAGAGATAATTTTATTCAAATAGAAGAATAAAGGATTTAACTGTTAAAGGAAGATAACCGTTAATTATTTAATAGTTGAATTTTGTTCTATAATAAATGCATCCTATTTTCATCAACTCTAAATAACAATTGTATTGATAATATATTTAATTAAATTTATTTGGAAATGTTACTTCTGATTTTTATTATGAATGGATATCCAACTACATTAGTTTACTTATTTATTAATAAGAAAATTGAATCCTTTTCTGAGCTACCAAAATATGGTCCATCTAGACTCCCGGTATACCTTAAGTTACCCTGGATTGGACCTGAAGGCCAACTTATTGGTGATAAGATTTCCTCTCTGGTGTCTTCTAATTTTGGTGCTCTATCACTCCGAATTGCTTTTTTCACAAAAACTGTCTTTCCCTCATTTCGTAAGGATGTCTTGTCTATCTCTTAAACAAGTAATATTATTTATAAATTTCAATGTCGGTGTGGTGCCGTGTATATAGGCAAGACGACCCAGCGTCTTCAGGTCAGAATCGTCCAACATGTTCCCCGCTTCATCCGAGACCATCAACCTACCACCAGAAAGTCTCAATTGATAAAATCGTCCATCGGCCAACACTTGTTCGATAAAAAGGAGTACGGTCTTGCAGTCTCTCCGGAGTGTTTTTCTGTTTTGTACCGATGACGTACAAAGTTCCACCTGTCTATCCTCGAAGCACTTGCCATCATTTCCAGCCCCCCTACTTTGTGCAAGCAGACAAACCTCCGACTTCAATTAAAATTATTTGGGTAGTCACAGTTTTTTTTAACCTCCTCTCCGCTCTTACTCCATTCCACTACCAAATATTCTAAAAAAAAAAAAATAAATAAATAATGATAATAATTTTCAGAATTATACCCTTGAACAGTTAGTCTGAACGAAAAGCGCTTCGGGTGTATTTTAACGATCTTGTTTTTAATCGACTTATTTATTTTACTGAATTGTACATTTGCTACATGTAACTTCCCCCATTTATTTTCCTTTTCCTCACCCCGTTTTCCATCTCATTTTAGTCGACTGAATTTACGCTATGGTTCTCTTCTTTACAATTATTCTAAAATTTTGCCAGTCGAACAAAGTTATATCCCATTTATTGAACCATTATGGCAAAAATTTCATTCATTCGTTAAAGAATATAATTAAACTGAGAAACAAGATCACCTCCATCAAATGTAAAATCAAGTTCTTTCGTGGATGTCTATCGAACCATGTTGCACCGGGCTATATCTGTAGATGCATTTCCAAGATTAAATGTAGGAATTCTTGGAACCTTACGGTGGCCTTTTTAAAAGACAAAGTAACATTTTATTCTGATGTGCTTCTAAGCTTACAGAGTAAACATTACTCGGCTTGGTCTCTCGCTTGGAAAACGCTGTCTCCATTTGAGAAACTTTGATTTTTTAAGCTACTTTCAGCCAAGGATGTTAAGTGTCGTCATACAAACAATCAAAAATTTACTAATTTCTTAAACCTTTTGATTAAAAATAAATTTGGCGAGCCTTCATTCTCGGATCAGCATATATTTAATTTATCTCAATTCAAATTGTCAGAAGTCGATACGTTTGTGTTGTCTAGGGGACTTGAATTTTGTGTCCCTCCTCGCCAGATTGGCGTAACTCAAACTCTTAGTGAATTTGAGATTTTATTTTCACAAATAAAAAATAATGGTTCGGGTGACAACTTAAATATTGTTAAATCTCGCTCGACTGAATTAGCCCATAAATTCAGTCAATGCATTATTTCTTCTCGCCATTTTATTTGGCAAAGTAATCATTTCATTGCGGCTAATTAATTAAAATGCAATAATGAGATTTGCATTTCTCGCCCAGATAAAGGCAACGGTGTAGTTATCCTTGACCGCCAATACTACATTGCAAAACTGCTTTCTATTCTTAACAATGATAACAAATTTATCTGTTTAGGTTCCCTGGACTCCGATGACACTCCTTCAATCGAAACCAAGCTTCAAAATAAACTACTCCGATGGCATAAACATAAATATTTATCTAAGGAAGTTTATAATAATATCCGACCGGTGGGCTCTCAATGCTCCAGGATTTACAGACTGCCTAAGGGACACAAAATTGATACTCCATTCAGACCAATCTTGTCGATGGTAGGTTCGGCCCAACACAATCTGGCTAAATAGCTGGTTTTAATTTTTGAACCAGTCGGTTCTTTTTATTCGACACATTGCACACCCGATTGTTTTCATTTCGCATCGACTATCAAGGAGCTTCCTCTTACAACTAACAATTGTTATTTGGTCTCCTTTGACATTAGCAATTTGTTTATGAATGTCCCTCTTGACGAGGTCATTAACATATGTGCTGATTTTCTTTATAGAGGCCTTGGTCCCCTCCCCTCTTTTCCTGAGACAGTGTTCGTTGAACTCATGGAACTTGCTACCAAGTCTGTTTCCTTTAGTTTCAACGATGTGATGTATCGCCAGTTCGACGGTATATCTATGGGATCTCCCCTTGGCTCAACTTTGGCCGATATTTTTGTGGGCTTTTTAGAACACACGTTGTTTGACAAGTGCCCTAGACCAGCATTTTACATGCGTTATGTTGACGACACTTTTTCTTGTTTCGCAACGCATGATGAAGCTGTGTCCATTTTCCACTTATAAAATAATTTTCATCCTTCTCTCAAATTTACGATGGAGGATGAAAAAGATAACTCCCTTCCTTACCTTGATGTGTTAGTTTCTAAACGTGGGCTTTCCTTTATGACATGTATTTATAGAAAACCAACTTTCACTGGTCTTTATCTCAGTTGGGATTCCTTTGCACCCACAACCAGGAAACTTAATCTTATTAGAAACCTGATCCATCGGGCACTTGTTATTTGATCCTCACCTTTTATTGATGTGGAAATTGAAAACATTAAAAGGATTTCCATTATGAATGGATATCCACCCCATTAGTTAACAAAGTTATTAGTAAGAAAATTGAATCCTTTTCTGAGCTACCAAAATATGGTCCATCTAGACTCCCGGTATACCTTAAGTTACCCTGGATTGGACCTGAAGGCCAACTTATTGGTGATAAGATTTCCTCTCTGGTGTCTTCTAATTTTGGTGCTCTATCACTCCGAATTGCTTTTTCCACAAAAACTGCCTTACCCTCATTTCGTAAGGATGTCTTGTCTATCTCTTAAACAAGTAATATTATTTATAAATTTCAATGTCGGCGGGTGCCGTCTATATAGGCAAGACGACCCAGCGTCTTCAGGTCAGAATCGTCCAACATGTTCCCCGCTTCACCCGAGACCATCAACCTACCACCAGAAAGTCACAATTGATAGAATCGTCCATCGGCCAACACTTGTTCGATAAAAAGAACTGCGGTCTTGCATTCTCTCCGGAGTGTTTTTCTGTTTTGTACCGAGGACGTACAAAGTTCCACCTGTCTATCCTCGAAGCACTTGCCATCATTTCCAGCCCCCCCTACTTTGTGCAAGCAGACAAACCTCCGACTTCAATGAGAATTATTTGGGCAGTCACAGTTTTTTTTAACCTCCTCTCCGCTCTTACTCCATTCCACTACCAAATATTCTAAAAAAAAATAAATAAATAAATAATGATAATAATTTTCAGACTTATACCCTTGAAAAGTTAGTCTGAACGAAAAGCGCTTCGGGTGTATTTTAACGATCTTGTTTTTAATCGACTTATTTATTTTACTGAATTGTACATTTGCTACATGTAACTTCCCCCATTTATTTTCCTTTTCCTCACCCCGTTTTCCATCTCATTTTAGTCGACTGAATTTACGCTATGGTTCACTTCTTTACATACACACACACACACACACACACACACACACACACACACACACACACACACACACACACACACACACACACACACATACATACACACACACACACACACACACACACACACATATATATATACATATATTCTAGTAAAAGTACACGTCGTTGTCTGGGTTCAAAAACAGATGGACTCTGATTTATGAAAGTATGATAGGTTATGAAAAGGAAGGGTTGTAAAGAGATAGCTTCGAATTTGAGTGTATCAAATCCAAAGCAAAATATGATGAAAGTAAAAACAAAAAAAAATAGATAAACCCCATAATTTATTATACCATACCTTTTCACACTGAAACACTTATCACAATATTCTGTGGATCTATATAAAAAAAACCTTGTTAAACTTTGTGACAGATTTTCATTCTATGGAGATCAGGCGCGAACGAACACCCCATAATTTTATTATACCATATTTCTTCAAACTGAAACATAATTATCAAAGTATACTTACGTAGATGGATGTGAAAAATCTTTATTAAAGTGTGTGCCTATTTTCATTCTATGGAAGCCAGGCGCGAATGCAGACCCCATAATTTTATTATACCATCCCTATTTAAGTTAAAACATACTTATCAAAGTATTATTATGTATATCCATATCAAAAACACTTGTAAACGTTTTTTTTATTTTTAATTTTTTTATTTCCATACTTTGTGGACCAGGCGCATACGCAAACCCCACAAATTTAATGAATCATCCTGCCAGATCAAACATACCCATTCCTCTGTCTTGATACATCTATCATTATATGTGATCAGTTTTCTATAATAGTCAACCATATAGGAGCCTATTCGTGACCAGACACACACAGACGTTCAGCTTCATATTATATATATATATATATACATACATATATATATATATATATATATATATATATATATATATATATATATATATATATAACTCGAGTTCCTTCAGCAATAATTGGGACCGAAACAAAAACTTATGAAGAATTCTTGATAAAATTATTTATAAAAAAAATAAATAGATGACTTAAGTGCCATCAGCTTTAAAGAAACCGAAACCAAAACTTATGAAGAATTCTTGGTAAATTTATTTATTACAAGAAATGGAAGTTCATAACTATTAAACGGCAGTCACTCAAATGTCAGTGTAACACACAAAATGAATAACACACACGCTATGCTATTAATACATAGATAATTGACCTGTACCACTGAGGAAACATCACTATAAAAGCTATTTTGCGCAAAAAAATTTTCAATTATTATTTTTCTTATGAAGAATTTTAAATAGCATTTTTAAATAAGGCTATGCCTGGCTTCTAATCGATCTGCCGATCTGTCACACTTTATTGAACTAATGACACTAAATGCACTTATTTAATAGAATATCTTAAAAACCTTTTTGGTGAGATTAGAAATTCAAATTAATTTATGTTTTAATCACTCATTGTCTTGATGTCTATTGGTTGAAAAATATGTTGTCACCTCGGAATAAATGCAACTCATCTGATTGGGAGGAACAGAGATAGCAATTCCCTGGTGAAGTTTTCAATGCTCATTACAATAAAATTAATGACTCGACAAAATGTACTTCGCAGTTCTAATGAATATCAAAATCTATGATAAAAATATCACAACTGATTATATCTAAAGTTAATGCAGCTATTAAATGCGTTTTAACTGACCTACGTGGATTTTTATGGATATTTTTTTAATTAAAAATGGTTACCCGTATCTCAATTTCTACATACATCAATAAACACATTTATTATATTAGTTAACATGATAGTAATCAGAACAACACAGACAAAGTTGTTGTTTCCTTAAGTGCAATTGCCTGAATCTTTTTTGCACTTGGTTTACCAGGAATATTAGTTAGGTAGGACTTCAGGTTCTTCTTCACAAGCCTTGTAGCACCTATAATAACTGACATGATTGATATCTCTCTAAAATTCCAGTTTCTTTTCATATCATACATGAGACCTTGATATTTGGTATGTTTCTCCATTTCAGCTCTATTCAGACCTCCATAATTAGGGACACTCACTTCAACCAACGTTGCAACTCTCTCTCTCTCTCTCTCTCTCTCTCATTATTCCATATAAGTATGTTAGGTTTGACAGCAGCATTTTAAAGATAGGTAGCTGTAGGGATGAAATGGTCGTAATGTATGGTATATAAGTCATTTCCAAGTATTCTTTCAGGTTGATGTTCCCAGGATTTTCTGCTGCACTGGATTTTTAATTTTTTACAGCTGGTCCAGTGGAGGTACTTACACCATCATGTCTCAAAAGAACCTTATAACTTGATACCAGATGACTCACACTTTCTAATTCCGTGGGTCAGAATCTGCATCCGAACTGTTATCTCTTTTTTTTTTTTTGAAGATTGTAATGCTGGGTATGGGGCAGCCAAACCAGCTGCCAACATTGCCCCGCTTTTTTATTGAAACCAACCGAGAGCTCTTTTTAGTATCTTCGCTGTTCCCTTAAGTGCAATTTTCTGAATCTCTTTTGCACTTGGTTCTCCAGGAATATTGGTTAGGTAAGACTTCAGGTTCTTCTTCATAAGCCCTGTGGCACCTATGATAACTGGTATGATTGATATCCCCTAAAGATTCCAATTTCTTTTCATATCATACATGAGATCTTGGTATTTGGTCTGTTTCTCTCTTTCAGCTCTGTTCAGACCGCCATCATTAGGAATACTCATTTCAATCAAGGTTGCAACTCTCTCTGACTTATTCCATATAACTATGTCAGGTTTCACAGCAGCATTTTCAAGGTAGGTGCCTGTAGGGATTACATGGTCGTAATGTATGGTATATAAGTCATTCCAACTGTTCTTTCAGGTTGATGTTCCCAGGACTTGCTGCTACACTGGATGTTTAATTTTTTACAGATACTCCGTCATGTCTCGCTGTATAGTAGCCGTCCCCTAGAAGAGCTTTGCAACTTGATATCAGATGACCAACACTTTCCAATTCTGTATGGCAGAACCTGCATTTATTGTCATTACTGATCCCTGCCATCTTCTTGAATGCCTTGATCATCAATCCCATCACCCGAATGGGAAATTATGTGTTCAAATAAATCATGTCGTCATTTAGTGTTGTTAACAACTGAACTACCTTCAAGATTAAGAGATGATATGGCGACTGTAAACAAAAATGTTGTACGCTAAAATTGTTTAAATTCAATTGTAAGTTGAAGTCGTGCAAAGTGGAATTGAAGATATCAGAATGTAAAGTATTCAGCATGTTGCACCCAAAAAAGTTGTGTTCAAAGTGAATACCGACTTTGTTGACAGTCGATCAAAAACAATAACACGCCGACGATCCAGGTCGTTTGTTGCAATTGTTTTAATGCAACAAAACGAGCTTTGAATCATGTGTGACAACGGATCAAACATTAATCCGAAATCACTTTAATCCAGAATAAAGTTATCAGTCAGCTGAGAAGGCAATAGTAAATACTAAAGCAACCAAAGAAGCAAACATCAACGGCCCAAATTTTCGCCCTGTATTTTGAGATACGCATAGTATATTTTTGTCGAGAACCCTTGAGAAAGGCCATCAATATCTGATATGATACAGCATTTCTCGTGCGTCTGATGAATTAACTTTCCTTCAAATCGGTCACAATTAAATAGAAATAAAACTCTTTGACCATACATGGTAACATTCGTAAAACTACATGAATTACACTTTAAATTACGTAGTTTCACTATTTTCCAAACCCGCCTCCAGTGATTACACCCCTCTTTCAAACTTCGGAAGAATGCTTCAGATTTTTGACTTCCATAAAGAGATGATATCGAAAACTGATACGTATTTTGAAACCAAAAACAAGTAATTCTACGAAAAACGTAGCGAAATGTTAAAAAAAAGCATTGGAATCAATGAATCATCCTAGAAGAAAACTATGTTGATGAATCCATTCTAACTGTGCGGAAAAGTTATTCTTTTATTAGTTAGGCCGGGAATTTATTGAGTGATGTGTTATCATAATAATGTTTATTCACAAATTCTAATTATCAGTGCAATAGATTTCTGTATTAATTTAAAGTCAGCATATCTTTTATTTTAAAGCCACATTTTTCGTTTGATACCTATAGAGTTGTGTGAACGATAAAAATACTGAGAATCAAAAGTAACGAAACAATGTTTTTTTAAATCGTAAGAAGGGTAAAATAAAGGAAAAAAAAAATAGAAAACGGTTTTATTATACTAAAACCAACGACCGAACGATATAAAAAGCGACGCTTGTGTTCAGAGGAAGTTATCCAGGAAACATGGCAGGATGAAAAAAACCGGAAGAAAGAGGGATTAGGGACTCTTAGATCTTAGACATGCGCAGTCACGACCAAAACAATTCGAACTAGATTGGCGTGGAATAGAAGCAAAGGATTCACATAGTGCGCATTATCTTACACCTAGAACTTTCTCCAATCTTAATGTTTTTCATTCTCTCTTAACCTTTCATTCTGTCTCTCTCTCTTTCTCAGTTTTCCTGTCTATTTGTCCGTCCTCTCTCTCTCTCTCTCTCAATCTGTATATATATATATATATATATATATATATATATATATACATAAACACACACATATATATATATATATAATTGTAAATATAAAATTACTTTCAAAAGGTAAAAAAACAAACAAAAAAAATCAACTTATATATCTACAGTACTACGGCAGTGTTCTTTTAAAAGTAATAATATATTTATTAATACATTAAAATAAACTTTGCCCAGTTCAGGTATAATTCTCTTTATAACATATATATATGTGTGTAATATATATATATATATATATATATATATATATATATATATATATATATATATATATATATATATACACACACACACATATATATATATATAGTTACTCACAGAGAGCTGTTATGTACGACATATTATGGGACTTAGACGCAGCGTCTTGTCAAGCGTTCTTCCAACCTCACTTGATAGTAGAATGAGATATTTCACTATACTTTCTTCCCTGTTTACATATTTTCACAATCCTACTGTGGCAGAATGATAAAGAACTCTTAAGTCATTCACATGGAAATGCATTCTACCCGTAATTTTTGGCCATGCTGAGGACAGGGGGGCAGAGACATGCTAAATCAAATCTGAGATGTTTTCGTCTCAGAATCCCAGTGTATATCAAGCCTTCAGTTTGACAGATGTTTATAAAATCTCAGTCGAGCCAAAACAATCAGGGTTCATAGGGGCAAAAAGTTAAGCCTCCTTGTCGACATTAGGATTTGGCAAACAAAATAAAATTTCAGTTTCTTTGTTTTTAATATCTATCAATATCTTTCATTCTGTCAGTATCTTTCTATCACCCTCTTTGCCTCTTGGATCAACGAAGGAACAATTGTAAATCTGGTGGGATTCGATCGCAGTCGAGTCGTAAACAATAATAATCGCGACTTGTCTCGAGTTAAAATGCTCCTTAATTGTTAAATTAAATAGAATTCTATTCTTATAAAAAAAGATTTGTTGTGCATTCATTTTTTTTTTGCTGACCGTTATCTTCAGTTGGCCGGAACGCTGCGAAACAACAGCTATGAAGTTGTTGTTTCGCAACGTTCCGGCCAACTCATCCTCTGACATTCTCTGGGTGATTAACTGCGACGGGGTAGGAATGCTGAGTCTTGAAATTATATCCCCAGTAATTACTGCCTTCCATGGTTCTTGTCTCACATAGTCTTCACTAACTAATCATTTGGCCTGCTTGATTAGGATTGAAACCACTATCTTTAAACAATGCTCACCGGAAACAGTAGAGACTATCCCTCTATCCACTGCGCCTCGAGGCCCAAACGATAATCAAGATTGGATTTTATGGTTTTATATACTAAATTCTGTGTTATTATCTGGTCTTCCATTGTTAGATTCATACCGAATGGTGTTGTGTTTTTTTTTTACATTTTGAAATGAGGCTCCATATTTTATGTATTCATTGTTTTACGGAGTCTTATCTCCATCTTCATACCTGTTGCTGTTTCACCACATTTCAGATTCGAAACGTGATGAAACAACAATTATGAAGATGAGGATAACAGTCCACCAAAGAATGAATAGACAACTACGAAGCCTAATTTCTAAGGATTCCAAAATATAAATAAATACAAATTAAAAAAAATGTGTTTTGCTAAATTCACACAACATTCAATTTCAACGCATCGGTCCTGCCAGAAAACTTGAAGAAAAACCCCACGAGCAGATGTATCCTTGATCCAAATCCCTCAATGTAAAAATCGTTTTATCGTTTTGGATAGTTTAAATCCCCGAGGAACTGGCAGCCGTGTCTAAGACATAACAACTGTTCCAGAAGCCTCCTCACGACACGCACACACACCAAGTAATTCTCCCTGATAAACGAGTGTGTCACACTATTAGTAACCGAAAACAATATAATATCTATATAAATAAAATGAACTCATTTTTCCCCTCTGAGTTTGACCTTAATAGGATAAAATCAAGGCATTTCATGCGAATGTAATATGCACGGACGGCAGCACAATGTCTCTGGTGTGTTATAGGCCTATTACCTATCCACTTCCTCGATAATTTTAATTCCCTATATTTTTTCTGCTCAGAGTTCACGCCCAAAATCTGTTACAATCAATGGAAGTGGTAAAATCTTTTCGCTCTATTACATTCATACGGCCCCCGCGACCACTTAACACCGTTCCGGATACGTCCACAGGGGAATTTACCAGGAAACCCCGGTTAGAGTTCTTAGGTGCTTAAAAATAATTGGATTGGCATTTTACCGTCGGGTGAAACGCAACTTTCGATTTTATCTATTCTATGGGTTACTTATGTAATTTTTTTATTTCTTTTTTTCCTTTTTTCCATTTCTTTTTTTCTTCCTTTTTCTTGGGGGGTCTGCGAGTCGAAGGATTACTTAAACGAAACGAACTAACCTTGGATTCCAGATTGTACAAGAAACTATAACAGTCAGCCGCGAGCGTTCTTCAAATGTTGATACGATTACTCCATTTATATATTTTCCTTCTATTATGTTTGCAGTGATTTTTTTTACATGATACTAGGGGGCGAGCAGCCTTCTTATTTTCCGATTATTTAATTATTCATTACTTATTTCTATACATTGAATTTCTGATAGTTTCATAAGCCCAATTGCTATCGATATGGAATCAGACAACCTTCCAATTGGTAACACGCGACAACAAGGAAAACAATACAAAACACATAACAAACCGTTGTACTTACACCTACTGTTAAAATATACTTTTTTGCAGAAAACAAACCAACAATAAAAAAACACATTATGACTAAAATCTAATAAACATATTTTCATTATACACGGTCAGTTTTTTGGTTTTATTTTATTTTATTTTTTTTTATTTGTATTTTTTCCTCTTTGTTTTGTTTCTTTGATTGTATTGCAGAAAACAAACCCACAAAGAATAATAAAATAAAATAAAATAAACATATTTGCATTTTACACGGTAAGTTTTCTGGGAGTTTTATTTTTTCAACTTGTATTCTTTCCAGTTCATTTTGTTTGTTTGTTTTGTTTTTTTCCGGCAGTCTGCGGCTGACACCGATGATTGCCGGTCTCGCCCGATAAATGCTTGACGGGAATTTACGAGAATTCGGGTCAAATTATGCAGGGCTACCTTCATTTTCTTTCTTTTTTTTCACTTTTTCTTGGGCCCTAAACACCTACAAATGATTTTTTAACACCCTTTCTTACATTTTTTACCCAGTTTTTGCCATTAATTCTTTCAATTTCAATTTTACGCGTATAAAACAGACAGATAAAAATAACATTATACATATTTGGGTACCTTTGCTTGCCAAGGGGGGTAAATAAAGTTTCATTTCTTCGCCAGATTGGGCACTAACAAAACAAATTCAACATAAATCATTACCGGTTCATTTCGTTTGCAAAATAAAAATTCACTCCCGTCATATATTAGCTAAACCAGGGGGCGTCTATAAATATAAAAGCGAAAATGTGTGTGCGTGTGTGTTCGCTTCCTCTTGTGTATGTCCGTGAGTGATTTGCCTTGCAGTGCAAAAATAGGTTAGACTTCCTCGCACCTGTTCATTTCGCTTTAGAAACCTCCATATAACGCCCTTATCAGTTACTCTCCCTCGTGGCACAGATGGTTAGGTGACTGGCTTTTTTTCTCTTTCATTTTTACCTTCGCGTCAAGGCCTCGGGGTTCAATCCGACATTCCGACCAAAACTTTTTTCTTTTACAACTCTTTTTAACACACACACCTTCAAACACTCTGGCAACGCCGGGTACCCCCGCTAGTTAAGAAATATTATCGCTTTACCTCAAGTGAAATCATTATTTGTTGTATATGACTAATAACGCTAGCTGAACGCAACTATTAAATCCATAAATCTCTCTTACAATTCCGCTCCTCTCTAACTTTCCCTTTCTCACTCTATATATCTACATGTATATATATGTGTGTGAATGTATGTAAAAATCTTTGAATTAAAAAGTAATCACAGGCAAATACGTTCATTATACAAATATATATATATATATATATATATATAAAGATGGATGAATTACATTCGCAATATGTTCCATTATCTCTATCTTCTCGAAGCATTGTCGAATATAGACAATGTGGCTTTCATGTGGTTGGATATTTGAAGAATTGGATTCAATTGGATTCTGTCTAATCTAAAAGCGATTAGTACAAAGTTTGTCAATGGATAAAAGCGAACACTAATCCGAGGGTGGAATCCGACTTTCTGGATCTTTGTAATTAAACAGGAAAGCAACCGGAATTCGCTCTGGATCCGTGGAAGTTCAGCAATCGCTGATGGATATAGTCTTGATTTAACCACATCAGCTAAATCTAGAGGCGCATGCGCAAATAAACTTAGCGATCCATCGAGTCTTGAGTGAGTTAAGTTTATTGTTAATCCCATGTTTTGGATTCGTGGTTAAAGCAATAATTCTGTTGAAACATAGCATTTAAAATAGACAGTTTTAAGAGTAGTCCTAATACACACATACACAAATTTACACATCCACACACATACCTTCCCCATATATATATATATATATAAATATATATATATATATATATATATATAAATACGTGTATATATATATATATGCGTGTGTGATGTGTATACAGACATACGTAATAAATAAAGTTATAAAATTTAAGAAATTGGTTGAGAATAGCATTTAAGCTAACAGATCGATATTGCCCCGCCAATCTTTACTTTTCATCATCACATCATGTTAGAAAAATAGTAAACCATTTCTTTACAGAATTATTTATTACAATTCGGAAAGCTTTTCAAATTGACACATCTGGCAGATGTCCAAACGATTAGCCACGGAGGTGTCAGAAGACACATTTTAATGAAAGCGTGAAGTCCATTAAATCAAGTGAAAATTGCACGAAAAATAACTTTCAACAAGCTTTGCCACGATGAAATCCTTTTTTCCCGATGTAGCCACGTCAAAATACAAAAAAAACTTTATCCTGAACAAATTTCAAGAAAACATTTTATTGATTTTTTTTTGGTAGTGTTACATGTCGGAAAAATCATACTAAAAGTTTCCTAACAAACTTAATTTGCTATTAGACACAGATTCACTGCAATTGTTACATTTGATCAGCTACTCTACTGGAAAGCGTCAGAAATAAACATGGGATGTCTGAAGACAGTCCGGTTCGAGATGGTGTCCTGATGCACGGGAGCTTCCACAGATTAATGAATTTTATGGATGATGTATGAATCTTCTAGGTGCTGTAAGAATGTTGATAGATGGAAGTGGAATAAAAAATATTGGGAACAATTTACGGTAAAAATGATGTACACCACATCATGACTGGAAAGGCAGTTCAGCGTGCTGTTTGTGTCAAGTGACTTACACACCAAGTTATAAAGTACTTTGCTATCATCCAGGTTTTGCAGACCTGTTGCTAAAAATTGAGCAGTTGTATGCTCGGACACTGATAGGGAACACTGACTTGAATTCGGTCATCACTTCTACATGCCTTAGTGGAATTGTCCATCTCTTGGCAACTAAAAGAAATGAATTGTCCCCTAAATTTCGCAATAGAAAACTATGGATGAATGACCAATATATTGTAAGAATTGCAAAGGAGCTTATCGAGTCCGATCGTACATGATCCTGGCTGATAAACTGTAACGTGATCGACCTGAGGCAGCGAATTGCCCCTCATTGGGGAGCTGACTACGCTAAGATTACTTTAATAGGTCCAGGGTAACGGCGGATATCCCAGGGACTTAAAGTAGAAGACATAGAGATATATTTTAATTCATAGTCAAAATAGATACATTTGCGTTATTGTTTGAAGACCAGACATATTTTGTTATTCAAAATTGACGATAGGAAATCTTGGAACGATCATATTGACATCGTTTGGCCGACGAACTCAGTGCCGGGGGTTCTGCCTGACAGCCGGTTACCTATGGGATCATGAGAATTAGATGTTGACTTTGAATCGCAGATTGCAAGCTAGCGACATGGCTAGATTGTACACGCGCAATCTGGGGGTTTCCGTAAGTGCGTGGCGTGATTTGATTGGCTGAGGAAACTTTCCACCCCGAGCACTCACACTCCTATTTAATGTAGTGCCGCGCGAAATTAGTAAGTTTCCAGCCAGAGTTTTGCGCGGAACTCGAAGTAACAGCACCGCTCTCTGAGACGAGACACCTCCTCCGACCTGTCTGCATGCTGCCCACGAAGAGAAGAGAGTTTTGAGACTTTTAATAACTTACTAAGAACTGAACTATATATTTGTAAAAACATCTGTAATATATTTTGCGAAGTAGAATAGAATTCAAGCGTTTGTTGTCCTTCTTGCCTACGTGGGTTTTGTTATACGTTTTCAGCATACCAGATTCAATGTGACAGCCTCCAGAAGTACGAGACGACACGACTTAAGTTTTCGAAGATCAGGGGTCCTTACGTAACTTCATAAGGGAGGGCGTTACTTGTGGTTGCCACGACCGGGATATCGACCCGAAAAAAGGTGAGACTTAACATTTCTCATTTTTTGTTACCACGGACAAAAACAAAGAAAGAGACAAGAAATCTTTCCACGACGAACTCTGGAGGAAAAAAGACTTAATAATAGAAAGAGACAGACAGACGGAGACGGTTGAAAAAGAGTGAAGGAAGGTCCCAACAGGCGAAAGGACAAAATCCAAGAGAAAAAGAGAAAAAAAAAAGAGAAAAAAACTTGGAGACATTTAAAAAAAAAAGGGAGAAGCCTAAGAGCGAAAAGAACACTGAAAAAATAGAAAAATGCCCGTTTCAAAAAAAAAAAAAAATAGGTTAAAAGAAAACAGGAGAAAGCGAGGAAAAAAAGAAAGAGAACTTGAAATGCAGAGACAGTGAGAGAGAAAGGAGAAATCGAAGAGCAACTTTTTCCCTCTTCCGTTGACTGCAAGAGCGCGCGATTATTCAACGAAGAAGAAGAAGACTGTTTGATCAATCTGGCCTTCGTGATAGCAGAAGAGAGAGACGGACAGAGAGAGAGAGAGAGAGAGAGAAAGAGAGAGAGAGAGAGAGAGAAAGGAAGATTATATGTGTGTGTTGGATAATCAGCACGAATAGTCATATTATTGAGTTAAAGAGAGCGTAAGAATCGTGTTTTTGCCTTGTCGCTGTGAAATTAACGTTATGTAAGTACGAATAGTAACATTAGTGATCTAAGGCAGAGAGAGATGTGTGTGCTTGAAGGTCATAGTAGTAATATTAGCAAGTTAAACGAAGGGAGAGAGTGATTTTTTTTTGGGGGGGGGGGCGAAGCGAAGGCTTGTTTAAAAAAATCTGAAAGTTAACTGACCTGCGGTGGTCGCTTAAACATATTTGAGATTGAATTATGTTATATGTTTTTTTTATTGAATTAAAGGCTTGAAAGGAAGAAGAGAAAGTGAAAAAAGTTTTTATTGTTTTTTGTTTAAAATCTTTTTGTGATTGCATAATTGTTTTTTGTTATTCTTTTTTGTTGTTTATGTGATTTTTCTCTATTGTTGAAGTTAATTGATATTGTGCATATCTGACTGTTGTGAGTATCATAAGGGCGTAGGGTGATGTAATTGAATAAACGAGAAACTATGGCCTGATTAAATGGTGGTTGTTGGATTGTGTATATATTATCTTCTTGACGGGTAATTTGATGATGGAGAAAGAGATCTGTGAAAAAAATCTGACGGCGAACTGTGAAAAGGATTGAGTTGTGTTTTGAGGAATTAAACTCCATTGGTTCTATCGAAGCAATGCAGTCTAATGGGCGCGAATGTAACGTGATCGACCTGAGGTAGCGAATTGCCTCTCATTGGGAAGCCTTATGTGCTAAGATTACTTTAATGGATCCCGGGTAACGGAAGATATACCAAAGACTAGAAGATATAAATATATTTTATTTCATTGTCAAAATAGACATATTTGCTTATTGTTTGAGAATGAGAGATATGTGTTGTATTTCAAAATTGACAACAGGAAATCGTCTGGCCCCACGAATTCATTGTCGGGGGTTCTTACTGAGAGCCGGTGACCCATGGGGTCATGAGAATTAGATGTTGACTTTGAATCTCAGATTGCAAGCTAGCGACATGGCTAGATTGCACACCCGCAATCTGGGTGGGGGGGCCGTAAGTGCATGGAATGATTTGATTGGCTGAGGAAAATTTCCATCCCGAAGACTCACATTCCTATTTAATGCTAGTGTCGCGCGAAACTAGTCAGTTTTGAGAAAGTCTTCAGTTTCCAGCCAGAGTTTGTGCGAGACGTGACCCCTCCTCCGACCCGTCTGCGTGTTGCCTCCAAAGAAAAGAGAGATTTGAGACTTTTAAAAATTTCTAAGAACTGAACCATCTATTTGTAAAAAAGTCTGCAATATATTTTGTGAAATTAGAATAGATTTTAAGCGCCTGTTGTCCTTCTTGCCTACGTGAGTTTTGTTATTCGTTTTCAGCATACCAGATTCAATGTGACGGCCTCTAGAAGTACGAGACGGCACAAGCCAAGTTTTCGAACATCAGGGATCCTTACGTAACTTCATAAGAGAGGGTGTTACGAAACCTTCATGCTGTAGCCGAATGTTTTCACATTTTTGAAGCTGCTGGGCATGGAAGGTATATGAAGTCCTCCCACTTTTAACTTCAGTTAATGGCCACTCATGAGGATCTGCCGTTAGTGTTCCATAGATTTATGAATAGCTCCCATGTTGTAAGGGGTACTGATCAGTACTGGACCTGGATTGCGACCTAGTCATCAAGCAAGCTCTGATGTGCCCCTTAACTGCAGAAGGACTCACCAGAGGAAGTGGAATGTCCAAACATCAGAGGGCCTTGTGGACTTTCTGTGCCACTGTCCCTTTTCTACAATTCAGGATTTCACTTACCAGAGCTTTGTCACTAATGAACAACAAAAGGAGCCGAAAGCGTCAAAGACCAGTAAAAATCATGAAGACCTAGAGAAGATTGCAGATAAACTAGACATTTTTACCTTTCTCTCATGAAGTGCCTCTTCGCAACATTATCACCAGTTTTAATGCAAATAAGGACGTGAATATCCATGACATGTTTACTATTGGCAAAGAAATAGTGACAACAATGGGGGCAATCAGTGTTTTTAGTTTCGTACTTTAATTAGAACAATCTTGAATCACGTCCAGCATTATATCTGACCTTTACCATTTGTACCAATTGACATTGCGGTCTTTTTTTCTTCTTTTGTTGTCATTGTGTGTGTGTTCCGTGACTAGTACAAATTTAAAAGCGGTCTATGAAAGCCAAGACCCTGCCATCTAGTGTGGCAGTTAACGTTTCTAAAGGCAAAACAATTAGCCTCGCTCTTTCGTTCCAAAGGTTTCATGTGGTATCTACAACTGCCGATCTTTCCCTTTATAAGCTGATTGCCTATGAACTTTCACCGTTATTGTTATGCAAACAAAACAAAGCACAATTGATGGCTACTATAAAAGAACAGAGTTCAGATGATGCACTACTCAATGGTTGTACCAGAAGTCTAACATAAGGTTCTTGGCGGATGTTTTCCACTCTATCGACTGAAGTGGTCAGAAGGCAGGACATATTATTCACTGGCGGTTATGCAGCTTTCACAGTAACTATGGTTATGCTACGATAAAATTTGTTGGTTACATTGGAAGACCAAACATTAAGGGAATTATCCAGCAGCGTCGCCACCAAAATCGAACAAGTAACAAAATGAACATTGCTGAATAAACAGAATTTGTCGGAAAACAGGAAGATTTCATTTCGCATTGGAGACCAAACAGTTTCATATTCATACAACACACGAAGAACAGAGGCTGCCACTTATACAATCTCAGTGGAATGCAGTTGTGGAGATTGTTAAGGCAGCAGTGTCAATTACATCCCATAAAGTACTAGTGTCATTGTTGAAGATACAGATATATTGGTGTTGTTATTTCATATCGTGTCAACTAGCGATTACGAGGTTTATTTCTATTCGGATAAAAAAGTCCTGCAACAGTATACGACATAAGTCTATGAAGAAGTTGCTTGAATACGATGCCTGCAGCAGTCTTCAGTTCCTGCATGCATTCACGGGATGCAATATCACTTCCGCGGTTTTTAGAATCGGCAAAAAAAAATCCGTTGTACACAAGGTTGTGTAGGGAGACTCTATCTTAAAGACCTGTGCTAAGATGTAAGAAAAACATAACTAAGATTTAAGACGCTGGATATAAAGCGATGGTGGCATTTTTCAATGGCAAACCTTGAGACAATCTGTATGAAATGAAGTATTCTAGTCTCTACGAAAACGTTTCATCCAAAAGCTTTGTTAAACCTTAAAGACTGTCACTGACCTCCTCTGCAACGAAGTATTTAACCCTTCGAAGTTACCTCCAAATGATGATTAAGATAGACAATGATGAGGGCATGGACACAATTGAATAGGGATGGAAATTGCACAACAACAGTCTAGTTCCAGTGATGATGGATATTTCACCTGTGCTAGAAACACTTTTGAAAATAATTAACTGCAACTGTTCTAGTCGCTGTAGTACATTTCGGTGCACTTACAAAAGACACGGACTTATCTGTTCACGGGTATGCGGGCCACTCAGGAACATATGCCGTTAGTGTTCCATAGATTTATGAATGGCTCTCATGTTGTAAGGGATACTGATCAGATTGGTCTGTCCTGGATTGCGACCTAGTCATCAAACAAGCTCTGATCCGCTCCTTTACTGCAGGGTATTGTGACAATATGAGTGTGGAAGCAGTGTCTGTCGATGAAACTAGTGACTATTAAACTAACACGGCTATTCAGTGATGAGATATGTCTTAAAATGCAACGTTTATTCTATGATTTTTTTTAGAAATGCAAATGTACGTCATGACGTCATTGATGATGTCGTGACCTCGCATGCGCATGCAGTTAGTATAAAACTTTGTATAAAAATTGCTATATGAAAATATATAGTATAAAAATGCAAACTCTTCTATAAGCAACAGCTACATATTTCAGATATGAAAATATTGGTTATTTTTAGTGCTGTGGCTGTCATAGTTTTATGACGTTATAGTTAGGACTTTTGTCTTGATCAGATTTTGGTAAACTTTTAGTATGTTGTTCCTCACATATAATAGTAATAAAAAATCATTAAACGCTTTCTTGTAATTTGCCCAAAGCCAAACCGTATTTTGACTAGGCTAATATTAAGAATTAGTTTTGCAATAGCAATCAAACATGGTAAAGAATAACACCGCGTTTTGAATTAATAGCTTGGCAGTCTCTGATTGGATATCTTCCGTCTGCTTCGTAATCTATGTAGGCGCGCACGCACACGTGTGTATGCGCGCATATAAACACATAAAAGATCGTGAGATATGAACAGGCTTAATATTTAAAAATGAGATAGATACAAAACTTTGTGACTACATTGTTATACATCGATAAACACATTTTACCATTTTCTTATCTATATACTTACCATATCGAATAAAAATTCATTTTACATAAACATTAGCACATTTATTTTAAACATTAATTGATTATCGTATTAGTAAGGAAATTTTCTTCAATTATATTAACTATTTAAAGTGTCACAATTAGGTTGTCAAGAAAGCTCTTATGGCTTTTAACTTTTAAATTCAGATAATCATATTCCGGCTCACATACAAAAATTATTGATCGAAATAAGCACTATCAGAATCAACACACCTTTGCCAACGCAAAACTAGTGTATGTATGTCAATAACGTAAAAACCTTGTTTTTTTTTAGGCGATGAAGTCGCTGTAAGCATTTTGATTATGCTTAGGTTTTTTAAGCATTTCTCTCGCAGAAAGTTGTCGAAATGCTTGAAAAAGTGGTAGTCGGAAAGTGAGAGGTTTTAAGAGTATGGCAGATGGGGCAGAATTTTGTAGTTAAAATTATTCAACTTCTGCAGGATCGGTTTAGCAATGATGTGTTGGGCATTGTCGTAAAAGAGAATTTGGCCTTTTTGTTGACTAATGCTGGATGTTGTTGTCGAAGTTTCTTATGCATTTATTCTATTTATTGACAGTACTTCTCCGCCGTAATAGTTTCGTCTGCATTCAAGAAATTGTAATAGATGAAACCGGTCACAGACAACCAACCAATCATGACAATAGCCTCTCCTCCTTTTGATGCTACTCTAGCTTAAGTAAGTGTCATGGAGATTTGTTGGTATCAAACCACTGAGCTGAGTATAGTCGGTTATCATAAAGAATCCGCTTTTCATCGCAAGTCACAACGTGATCGGGAAACGGGTTGTTCTTGTTGCGTAAAAGACGGAAAGATGACACTTAGAAGCGTTTATTTTGGTTTTCATTCAATTTGTGAGGACCCAGTTATCAAGTTATTTTGTTTTTCGAATCTTTGGTTGATAATCGTCGTATACATTTCATCTAATTCAGAAGCAAGTTCTTGAACAATTGTACATGAATTGGCTTTTACTAAGGCTCACTTTATCGCTGTCAACATCCAATGGCCTATCATAGCACTCATCATCTTCAAGATTCTATTCGCCGCTACGAAATTTCTTAAACCACCATTATGTTGTGCATTCAGTTGTGGTTTCCGGACAAAACGCTTCGTTGATATCGTGAGCTGTTTTAGCAGTTTTTACACGCGTTTGAATTGAAATAAAAAATAGTGCTTTTTTTCACTCTTGTATTAAATGTTCTGAAAAGAAGTCATAATTGGTTTAAAACCATTGTAATTAAAACAATTAAATAGAGCGAAAACTCCCATTAAAGCGAAAGTTTTATAATGAAAACTTATTTTGAAAATACATCATTTCAAATAAAAATGTTAAAATTCCGTAAGAACTTTCATGTCCACCTAAGATTTAAAGTTGTGTTTTTATATTATTGTGTAAACATTCAAGTAACTTTTAATATATATATATATATATATATATATATATATATATATATATATATATATATATATATATATATATATATAAGTTCTTAAATTTTAAATTCTGAAAAAAAACAACATATAGAGACATATATTCGATTGAAGAATGTATTGTTTGACAAAAGAAATATATAGAAGGGGTTCTATATAAACCCCTTCTATATATTCCTTTTGTAAAACAATAAATTCTTAAATCGAATATATGTCTCTATATTTTGTTTTTTCAGAATTTAAAATTTAACAACGAAACTTATATATTGCTCTATTGTTAAATATTGAGCTTTTCTTTTTTGGCTAGGATCTCCTTGAAATTATTACTTCACTTAATATTTATCAGGATTTTTCATCTGAATTCTATCAGTGTCTTATCTCGCTTATATATATATATATATATATATATATATATATATATATATATATATATATATATATATATATATAGTCATCCACAAGTAACTTTTTTTTATTTTCAAGTGACTTAACGCTACAAGTGTATCAACCACTAGATTTTAACATCCAACATCAATCATTACCGATTTGGCAAAGTTCGACAGTCTATTACCTAAGCTAACATGCTTATTATATACAATAAAAAATATACATTGCATTTTAATAAACTTTGAATTTGTTTAGATAGCTTTTACAGATATTGATAACATTTTGTATTCCATTCCTTTTACTAAGTCTCTTGCTTTACGCTTTAGTGAATACTTCCATTTCTTCCACCATATATGGGCATACTAAGATTGGTAAATAGATATGAAGAAACAGATATTTCTCGAGATAGATATGCTTATATTCAATCTATTTATGTATATAATTGTAATAATATGAACATAATATTAATAGATTATGCGATTCGGTGATAGGAATTGTTTCTTTCGTGATCAATAATTCATGGACAAAACTTGATCGTCGTAAAAGGAAATGCGACGCGCATTTTGCTATTAAAAGCAATTTCGTTATCGTTTGGTTTGATCAACGAATTACTTTCAAGATTGCTTCAGAGTTCTTACCTGCCCCCCTTACTTCCTTTTTGAAGCTTTGTATCTCTCTGTTTGTTTTCGTATATATCTAGTTATATCAGCCAGTGTTTCTACATATTTCTCTCTCTATATTTCTCTGTCTTTATCATTTCTCGCTGGTTTTCTCCCCCTGTATTGTTCTGTTTCTAATCTAAAGTAATTTGAGTTCTGGTTTTCATACAGTCGGGCTAGTTTCTCTTCGTCACTTGCACTAGATGAATGGATTCTCGAATTAAAAAAAAAAATTAATGACAAAATATGAATAAATAAAGATATAAACAATGCCTCACCTATATCTCTTTTTATACTATGCACACACACACACACACACACACATACACACACACACACACACACACACACACACACACACATATATATATATATATACACACACACATATATATACATATATAAAAACACATATATATAAACACACACATATATATAAACACACATACACACACACACACACATATATATATATATATATATATATATATATATATATATATATATATATTACATTTTCACCTCAAACAAGGCACATTACCACTTTGATGTAGGGAGCTACTATCAGGGACATAATTTACAGAGAGTTCCGTCAACGTAAGGAATATTTATAAACATATTTTAATGTTTTCCGTTATTTTGTGCTTGAGGAATAGTTGATTATGGCATGTGTAGATTATATAAAAAATATTTCGTTTTAATTTCGGTTCGCTGAAATTATTTCAAGTAAAGATCATTAAAAACTATTTCAAAACAAAAAAAAACATGAACTGGACTTTTATTGACTATGGTAACATTTATTTCTTGTATATTTATTTTTTCGGGTAGTCGTTTGTTGGCTTTTCTGCTAAACACTCCTACTAAAGAATATCGACGAAATATCGAAAAACAAGGAAATAAAAACAGTTTTGAAAAATAATGAAGTTTTACTTACTTTAGTAAAATAATCCGAAACAGCAAAATGAGATTTTAAAAAACTAAACTAATTACGTGTTTACTTTTTTAGGCCAAAGAATCTATATAAATATGAATAAGAAGAAAATGGCACCATTTTCAAGCAGAACAGATTCGTTTCAGTTTTACAGTATTGAACGGTGTAGTACTGCACCGTCGGATTCAGGGTTGTACTATTGTAATGTAAAGAACTCGTAGAAAGGGATGAAATGAACTTATTTTCCTTCTAGTACACTGACAAAAAAAAGCTTAAACATATATATAAATAAAAATAAAAAGGTTATGCAAATGGTTTTAAAAAGACACGTAATCACGTGGGAAGGATATTTTCCTTCTTTTGACACGATAACAAATAACGTTCTTATTATTTATTATTTATCTATTTATCTATTTTCGAAAGAGTGCCACGTGCAAGTGGAGAAGGAAAAAACAGACTTATGGAAAATTTGTGTCGAGAATTGTGTAAAGTTTCGACTTTTTTTTTGGCTTTCACTTTAATGCGAACGTGAGGTGAATTTATTTGACACAATATGATTCAACTCAAAAAAATAAATAAAAGCTAACGTGAATTAAGATGAAAGTAAAGGTGTTATTGGGGATCCTCACCCTTTAAAAAAAAACTTGTTAAACTTTGTGACATATTTACATTCTATGGAGGTCAGGCGCGAACAAACACCCAATAATTTTATTATACCACATTTCTTCAAACTGAAACATAATTATCAAAGTATATTTACGCAAATAGATATGAAAAGTCTGTGTTAAAGTTTGTGCCATTTTTCCATGGGGTACAGGCGCGAACGCAGACCCCACAATTTGATTATACCATCCCTATTTAAGTTAAAACATACTTATCACAGTATTCTTAAATACATCTATACCAAAAACCCTTGTAAACGTTTTTTTTTTCATTTTTTATTTCCATACTTTGGGGGCCAGGCGCGAACGGAGACCCCATTATTTTTATAAACCACCGTTCTGCCAGATCAAACATACCCATTCCTGATCCCCGATACATCTTCTATCATTATATGTAACCAGTTTTTTTTTAAATAGTCAACCATATAGGAGCCTATTCGTGACCAGACACACACACACACATACACACACACAAACGTCCAGCTTTATATATATATATATATATATATATATATATATATACTAGCAAAAGTACCCGTGGTTAACTGGGTTCAAAACAGCCTACAGAAAATGGACTCTGATTTATGAAAGTATGATAGAAAGGGTTGTAAATTTGGGTTTAATTTGGGGGTATCAAAACCAAAGCAAAATATGATGAAAGTAAAAATAAAATAGATAAACTCCATAATTTAATATACCATACCTGTTCACACTGAAACACTTATCACAATATTCTGTGAATCTATATTAAAAAACCTTGTGAAACTTTGTGATATATTTACATTCTCTGGAGGTCAGACACGAATGAACACCCCATAATGTTATTATACCATATTTCTTCAAACTGAAACATAATTATCAAAGTATACTTTACACAAATAGGTATGAAAAGTCTTCATTAAAGTCCGTGCCTATTTCCTTTCTATAGAGGCCAGGCGCGAACGCAGACCCCACAATTTTATTATACCATCCCTATTTAAGTTAAAACATACTTATCAAAGTACTATTATGTACATCTATATTAAAAACACTTGTAAACGTTTTTTTTTAAATTTTTAAATTTTTTTTTTCATACTTTGTGGACCAGGCGCGTACGCAAACCCCACAATTTTAATGAACCACCGTTCTGCCAGAATCAAACACACCCATTCCTGTGCCTCGATACATCTTCTATCATTATATGTAATCAGTTTTTTTAAAAATAGTCAACCATATAGAAGCCTATTCGTGACCAAACACACACACAGATACATTCAGCTTTATATATATATATATATATATATATATATATATATATATATATATATATATATATATATATATATGCACGTATAACATTATAAAGTAATATAATATATTGTGCATTTGTACACGGTATCAGTAACGTAGTGTAAATCGAAGTGTCCCAAAACATCATATAGTTAGCGCGGGAAATAAACAAACGGAAAAGATACTCAGAGTTTTCGTATAGGGATAATATAGAAGAATTTCTGTCCCAAGGCGAATAAAATAATTTTTCTTGAAATGAGCAATTATGCCCTCTACGAATATTAAAATCATTATATAATACTACTAAACCTTATGTCTTCATTCCTTATTCCAAATTTTATAAAATTACTTTAAATACTTTTTACTCTAAAAAATGTCTATAATGTAACACTTACGCTTGAAAAGTTTCAATAAGAAATTGAAATTCAGGGAAACTTACTTAATGATAAATAATATGAACCAAATTCACTACAATCCCGAAATAAACTAATTTTTAAATAAGGAATTTTGCACATATTATGTCTCTACTTAGCATGCTAAAATAACTTAAATTTACGGAACATTTCTTAATTGATGTCCACTAATTCCTGCTATTAAAAATTCCTTAACAATTGGAGACATCCCAATTTAACGAAGGGCCTCCCCTCGTCTTTAAATATAGTTTACTTCAGCAACCCTCACGCCGCGCAGTCTTCTTCCAGAATTCATAATAACCAGTTAACCAATTTTCCAGTGAATCCCATACATAGAAATATATAAACATATACACATACCAGGATTTACATAGATACTAGCAAGGACACCTGGCATTACCCGGAAATGAATGAGGATCAATGAATGTTTCATCCTCCCATATTTTATTGTCATCGAAATCCGAAAAATCCCCCAATTTTTAATCTTCCACTCCAGTGACTTAGTCCACAATATATTGTCGTCTACATAGCACTGTAGAGAAACTACTGTGGATTTTATAAAATTATTATTATATAATGACTTAAATGAAAGTTTTAAATGCAAATATTTAGTATCATAGTTCATTAGTGCTCCAAACGCGCCCCTGTCATATCAAAGATTATACTGTTGATTTTATATGCTGGACTTTTCTACTTGTGCGGTAGTAAAACTTTTAAAATACACTTTTTATGTTAGGCTGTATAATGTGTCAATTTTAGTCAAAATCGCTTATTCCTTCTTTCGTCTAACTTTTTCGATTTGCTATTATCGATATATATCGAAGACATTCCGATGTAAAGCCTATCTAAAAATCCTGCCGGTTTAACGTATATTTGTGTAAAATTTTTAAAAATCGGCCTAGTCGCTTACGAGTCAGTAGGGAATGCACTCACGCACAGACAAAGTTATTTTTATATGATAGTTGAGATTACTAGATTCTATTCAGTGCCTAAAATGTGTTCAGATATATTGGCATAGTTGAATAATATTCGAAGACATTATTACAGGCAAATTGTCATAGATGAATTTAGCCTCTAACTATGACATTGTCCAATGTCGATTCGTTTGTTCTGTTTCCAAGTGAACTCTAGTTTAAATGGATTCTTCTTGCAGGTGGTGTCACTCTTATTCATTTTTTGGCAGTTCACACCTTAACAAGACGCGCACCATCGATGCAGACATCCAAATTGTTTCGACTCAATCGAATGAGACAAATATTTTTTATTATTTGCTTTCAATGTTTTATTTATTTTAGTTACTGTCGTTTATTTTTTTGTTCGTGACATCTGTTTTAACACCTGTAGTCCAGCAGGGTAATGAGTTTTTTTTCTGTTCATTTTAATTTAAACAAATTGAACAAGAAAGACGCATATTCCCAGATCACTTCGAAATTTCCTGACTCGGAATAACTTTCACACCTAACATTTATGTATATCAATATTCCAAAAGATTAAAAAAAATTGAAACAGAAAGACTTATAGTTGTTACAAGCAATGTATTATTACTATTGTTTGTACTCACTTGGAGTTCTCACATAGGTTATCATCAGAGATTACTCATTGACAACAAACGACGGCGGTGTTGGGTGACAAGTATCGTTATATTTTCAATAGTCTCAACTTTGTTTCCATACCCTTTGCATTTTTTAAATTTTAAATCGCTCGAAACAAAACAAGAAGCCACTTGATGTAAGATTTAAAAACTGCTTCTCCTCCCCATCCTCCTCCTCTCCTCTTACTACTACTAATCCTACTATTACTACTACTATTACTACTACTAATACTACTACTACTACTACCGGATCCTCACCAGATCACCGAAGTTAAGCAACGTTGAGCATGCCCAGTACCAGATGGATAACAATTTGGGAAGGCGAGGCGCTGTATGCACCACGATGTAAAATACCAGGTTGGGAAACTGGTGCGGTCTATCCTTCTTTCGACGGTAGATGGGTTTCTCTTAAGCCGTGTTAGGCGACCCATCTAGTGATGGCGTCACGATAAAATATACCTCTGATAGCCCTGACGACGCATCAAGTATTCAGCTACGGCCAAACTCGTGTAGTGAGTTCAATTTCGGCTGTGAGTCGCATGGTACGTTACTATTTCTACTACTTCAAGATAAAGACTCAACCAAGAAGAGATGTAAGATAGATAAATTCCGACACAGAAAACAGCAATGCTTTCCACTTTCTCAGAAGCATCTTTTATAGAATGTGAGGACTAAAGGACAAAATAAGAGTAGCGAGAGTTACAAAACTTCCGAAGTAAATTAATTTGCGTTATTTTAGCAGCCGCTTGCGATTCAATTCTGGTCGGCAACAATCATTTCAGTGAGCTTTGGGTGGCGAGAAGCCTCCGCGATATCCCACACTTTTTCGCACTTATCCAGTCGAGATCTAATCACCTCAATCTTTCCATCTTCTTTAACCCTTTACGAAAATTTGGTTAATGATTCCAAAAAATCGCATTAAGTGGTGTAAATCAAATATAACGATTCATAGTGATAAAACGTTTCAATTATTTTTCATACAAACAAACAAAATCTTTGTCGGCGAATTAAATTATCGCCCTTGAATTTTAGAAAAATATAAAACAATAGGAATGCGCACATCTTTCTCACGACTTATTTATATAATTTGATTTTCTTTATTAAAAAAAAAAATCTTGATTAATGTACGTGACTTTTGGAATATGACATCTTATTTCCGTAACGAGTACGTACATCATATATATTTAACTGCATTCTTGTTTTTAATCAAGTGTAATTCTCAATTAGCATCATATTCTTTGTTGCCCACAAGGTATGATATAGTCCAACTGAATTATCAAGATATGACCAGTATTAAAAGGCAAAACGTTTTTCGCGCAGCAATTATTTTCTCTAGGGCTCTGTAGACATTCAAGGGACAATGCCAGAAAAGGTCGTATCTTGCTGAAAACATGAAACAAACATTTTGGTATTTTATTTTCAATTTTTACATTTTTATATATAATACGTATTTATTTTATTTAAACTCAACCGACGCTTCTAAGGAACAAGAAATCTTAACGTGAATCCCGCGTGACCTAACGCACCGTTCCGAGATTTAAAAAAAAACTACCGTAAAAGCAACAAACGGACTTCTACTTTCTGATTATCTGTCCCAGCAATAACATGGCAAAAAAAAAAAAAAAAAAACAGAAAGAAAAACACTGATGATGAAGCTTTGCCTCGAAATATATTTATGAATTTCAACATAATTTTCAAACAAAATAATTGTCTGTTTATTTTGTAATAATGCGTTGTTTTGGGGTTCAAACGTATATAATACGTATTTATTTTATTCAAACTCAACCGGCGCTTCTAAGGAACAAGAAATCTTAACGTGAATCCCGCGTGACCTAACGCGCCGTTCCGAGATTTAAAAAGAACTACCGTAAAAGAAACAAACGGACTTATACTTTCTGATTATCTGCCCCAGCAAAAACATGGCAAAACAAAAAAACAAAAATAAAAGAAAAACAGAAAGAAAGACATACTGATGATGAGGCTTTTCCTCGAAATATATTTATGAATTTCAACATAATTTTCAAACAAAATAAATGTCTGTTTATTTTGTAATAATGCGTTGTTTTCGGTTTCAAACGTATATAATACGTATTTATTTTATTCAAACTCAACCGGCGCTTCTAAGGAACAAGAAATCTTAACATATATATATATATATATATATATATATATATATATATATATATATATATATATATATATATAGTGAATAATTGTATTAAAAAAAACAATTATATTTAAAAAAAACAATATAATATATATATATATGTATGTATATATATATATATATATATATATATATATATATATATATATATATATATACTGGACTACCCCTGACTCGTTGGGTCAGTATGTTATATTAGCTATGGAATTCATGTATGTGCGTGACACTTGTGACGTAAAGAAAATAGATTTTTTTTGACATAACAGAAACATTTCTATGAAAGTATATTAAAATGAAAAATCACAGACGGATCACTCAAACATGGAAAAACATTCGTGTAAAGTTACCTATTTTTCCGAATAATCGCTAAAAAATCAAAAATTAAACATGATTTTCCTACGAATCGAACGCCAACGAAAGTCATTTAGCAGCAAAAACGCACATGAACCTACCGATGAGAAATATAAGAATGAAAAACCCATATTGGAATCCTTCAACCAAGTTATAGAAACTTAAAATCTAAAAAAAAATAATTAATAAAACATGAAGATAAAAATAAAACCTAAATAAATAAAATAAAATAAAACTAATATTGAAACAGATTAGTAAATGTGTCAACAAATTCACCGTTCTCACACTGCTATTTTTTTTATCTATAAATGTAAAAAAAAAAAATTACAAAAGAAGGAAGGAAGGAAGGAAGGAAGGAAAAGGGACGGATAGTGAGTAGTTGTAGTAGTAGTAGTAGTAGTCTTGGCTTTACTACAATTGTTCTTATGTTTGTCAACGGGTTAAAGTTGTTTAGTTGTAAGAAAATAGCGACATTATAGTTGTAATAAAGAATAGTTGCGAAACCTCCCCACTCTTCCCATGTTAAATAATAATTTCGAAATAATAAAGTTAATATTTCAATTCGCAGGTCAAAATCTGCAAAAGAAGCGATTTGTGTCTATTTGTTAACGTTGTTATGGGTTAATGTTTATGCGCGCATGCGCAACCGGATGTCATAAACCGGAAAGTGGGTTACATCACTTGTTACAAGCTCATTTGAGTTTTATAATTACATAGATGTATATATATATATATATATATATCATTTTAATAAAAGATGAATTTGGATAGCTCGTTTCATCGGTATATATCTTAATTTGCTCCAGTTTTTTTCTATTACATCATTGCATTGCATTACCTTCTATAAATTACCTTTATATACAAAGCTAAATACATTTTATTAGCAATGTTATCTTAATGTGTTTGCCAGTGCTGCTATTACAATTATCTGGATATGGATTTCAGCTATTTCTTCTTATCTTGAAGTTTGTTCTCATAACCGTTCCGTTGTTGGAAACTCACATCTTCTTCTGATGCATCTGGTCGACCTCGGAAATTTTTATGGCACACTCAAAAAGCTGTACTGAATTTCAGACTGGGCTATTTAATCAACGAGGTAGATTGTTTTCGTTCTCTCAGCCATAACTGAATAGAAGTCGTAAATATATTTTATTAGTATTATCGTCTGTAGTGGGAGTTGAACTTTTGATCTCGTGGTGATTTCCACTTAGAAATGATTATTACTTTAGCACTATATTTTTGCGTCTAGTTTTTTAGCGGTCGAAGACGATTTCTCTTTAAAATGTGTGTAAAAGATAATAACATGCGAACCAACATGAAACATTGTATTGTAGTATTATATTTTATATAATACTTTACTATAATCAAGTACTATCAAGTCGATCAAGAAGCATAGATTTTTGTTATATACTTTCATCATATGTCGAGTCAAGCTTGAAGATTTATTCAAACATCAATTAGAGAAACATAATGTTGTTCATATCATCCTTGTTTTGTTGCTCCTTTCTCAAAAATGTGCATATTTTCAAGTGCAGTAATTAATCAACTCTATCGGACATATGTCTGTATTAAGCATGAAAGATTAATTGATAATTTATTTTATCTTTGTATTTTCCATAATATCGTCAGTTCTGCTCCATCATGTGTGTCAACGTGATTATTTCGTATATAGTTTAAACCACTGTTTGTGAATTTTATGATTTTTGTTTAATAGTTCCCCATAGACGTAAAACTAAAATGGTTTCATCTACTTTTTATCTGTTGGCTGATCGTTCGTCTATTTTGGGTAAATTTTCTTCAGAAGATTTTCTCACAAAGTAACACTGAATACAACATGATTTTGGACTGGTACCATCTTTTTAAACAGACTATCTCTCGCCATCAAACAATCTAACGTAGTTCCATCTCGGCGCCATTACTAATCATAATTAGAAAAAAAAACTCCTTTTCTTTTCAATAAGCTGGTCTTATATCATATAGATAAAAAATTTGTCTCTATGTCCGTCGGTCACAATTCCTTTTAAGCCTCATATCTGGCGAAATTCGTCCTATTCCGAAATATCAGAAATTTTAACTAATTTTAAAAATGGAGAATATTGCATTAAAAGTAAATGATACATTTCTAAAAAAATAAAGTGCATATCATTACCGAAAATGGAAATAGGAACGTTAAGATCTTCAATCGTGAGAATCTACGAACCGAACTATTTAGACTTTCTTATAAGTAGAACGTTAACATGACCTTAATAAAACAAATATACGTTTGGTGTGACACCGCTAATTTATGCTTGCCATTATGTTTCAAAACATGAATTAAAATTCGATTATAAAAGTAAATACATGAAAAAGGGTGAATTTATTTCAAGTCAAAAACAATTTGAGTTAACAACGTAATTTTCTAATGATATTATTTACGCACAGCTTGTTTTTCCTTTATTTTTATTATATTATGACTGTAGTTATTTTTTCAAAATATGCTTTGATTAGCAATGATCGCTCTCTTGATCATACTGGGAGAATGACATCGTGACAGATAATACTCATCTCCTAGAATTGAGCATTTGAATATAGTAGTATGCATAGAAAATACGATATGTTCTCCGTCGGGTTAAAATGACAGTATTTTGGCTAAAAAAAAAAAAAAAACGAGTTTCTTTTTAGTATTTACAGGGATTTCGGTAAGTAATGTTACAAGTTATCTATTCTGAAGATGAATTTTTTGTCTTCTAATTAATCAGTAGATAAAATTGTTACTTGACTAACATGTAAGCTCTTAGGATTAATTTGAAATATTATTTTCGTTGATCTATCACGCTTAAGTTTAAAAAAAATCACTGTTCGTTAATATGCCAAATTTCGATAGAATTTCATAGATAACACTACTGCGTTTTTGCAACCACACTTTGAAACGTGAACAGTATGCATATCTCGAAATTAAGTCGACTCATAGGAATTAGTTCCATTTTCTTTACATTTAAAATTTATTTTTTCCTGTTTTCATTTCGTTTCCGTGGTATCTGTGTTAACACCTGGCGTCGAAGAGAAAACTTGTATTTTTTGATTTAATTTAAATTTAACCAAATTGTACAAAGGCGACACGCATTTCTTATGATTACTGAAATCCTTACTACGAAAGTTTCCACTAACAAAAGAATTGAAAAGAAGAACTGATACTCTATTTATAAATGCAACAAGGAAGATACAAATAATCCTACTATTTCTTTACATATAAAGTTAGTTATGTTTATATATATATATTGTCATCCACATACAGTACTCTTTCGTTGTATCACAACTCATCAGTGCGGCTAGACAAACACCTTTCTCCAGCCGTGGATTGAACCTACAACCGTCGCATTGAAAGACGGCAAATCTCACCATTCGGTTACGAATCAGTGCCCTAAATATTTCTCCTAGAGTGTCTATTAAATCCACACCCTCTCGTCGCAAAGTGCTCGAACCATCTGCTTGTTTACAAACAAATTAATAGTGGGCTTCGCTTAATCGCTTTAAGTACGCGTCGGGTGAAAATATATTTACAAAGTGCTCAAACCCAAAAGGAGGGCTTTAATTGTCATCCACATACAGTACTGTTTCGTTGTATCACAACTCATCAGTGCGGCTAGACAGGTGTTTACCTTTCCCCAGCCGTGGATTAACCAAGTAATTAAAAGATGCTTACTAGGCTAATGCAAGTGTAAGTTTCAGTCCAATATAAGTATTAATGTTTATATTTATCCACACCAAAATCCAAACCAAAAATAAGAAAGCTCGATATGACAGTAAGAAGTAGGCCTGACTTTCTGTTAAATCATTCTATTTAACAAATACGTCTGTGCTCGGCGACTGTTTCCAAAACTTCCGGAAATTTACATGTAAACATTTATTTTTTGTCAAGATACCTCCAATAAATAGAGGCTGTAAAATATCTTCATTCCGCGGAGTTTCAAAGAATGCAAGGTTCCTCGTTTCAGAGGATAAAAACAAGTTAGCAAATCATACAGATAGTGGCACTAAAAATTTGTTGGTTTTCGCATTTTATGAAACAGCACTCCAAGAATGTAAAATAATGTTTGTAAAGTAATGTTTGTATAAAACGTTTGTGTAAAGTAATCCTTGTAAAATAATGTTTGTATAAGGTTTCTCAAAAGGGATAAAGTAGGAAGGGGAGAAAAAGGAAAAATCAATCAATCCGGAGTTGGATAAATCCAAAGCGTGATCTAGTCTTTTGTAAGTGCGTAAAGCGAGAAAAGTGTATATCTATTTTCAGAGTTTTCAAACAGTTACAAGATATGATGCTGAACACTTGAAGGAAATATAATCCTGAGCTGTTGTGACGAATAACTCAAAAGCTATTAAGAGATGATCTTAAATCCGTCAATCGAGGAAAATTCAAATATACATCAGGGTATCAGGATCAAAATTGTATATGACCTGCCTGCCTTTCTGCTTCCATTGGGCATAATGAGGTTTTATTTATGCTTTATATATATATATATATATATATATATATATATATATATATATATATATATATATATGTATATATATATATATATATATACATACACGCATGGCGTTGGTGGCATTAAATTCCACACTAATGGGCCGATCATCAGAATATATACATAGTGGGCACATTAATTTTGTAAAATTTATGAGTTAGGGTAGGTTCGTCATAAAATTGAAAGTATATATAAATATAGATTTTAATAATAATAATAATAATAATAATAATAATAATAATAATAATAATAATAATAATAATAATAATAATAATTTGCTATACATAGACCAAAAGATCCTAAACGAGATAAAAAAGAAGAATAAAGAATTTACCCATGGCATGGATCGACTACAAAAAGGCGTACGACAGGATCCCTCAAGCACGGATAATAGAATGCCAAAAAATGTATAAAATACCAAGCAGGATTGAAAATGCGATGATTACATAGTGATATGAATTGAAAGCTGATGGACAACACATAACAGAAATCAACATAGAAAAAGGCATCTTCCAAGGAGATTCACTATCACCATTACTGTTCATCATTGCCATGATGCCCCTGAACAATGTACTAAGAAAGTGCCAAGCTAGATACAAGCTCTCAAACACGAAAGAAAAGAATGCACCACCTGATGTACATGGACGATCTGAAACTTTTCGCAAGGACCAAAAATGAACTAGAAACATTGATAAATGCCACCAGGATCTTCAGCCAGTATATCCAAATGGAGTTTGGTATGGAAAAGTGCGCACTACTAGTTATAAGAAAGGGAAAACGAGACGAGAGAAGGCATAGAACTAACTACCAAACCAAACGGAGATTAGGGCACCACGAGAAAAAGACGCCTATAAATACCTAGGAGTACTGGAAGCAGACACCATCAAAGCAACAGAAATGAAAGAGAGATTTGGAATAAGGAAAACAAGAAAACGTCTCGAGACCAAATTATATAGCATAAACCTAATAAAAGGCATAATACATGGGCAGTATCGCTAGCGAGATACTCAGGACCGTTCATAGGGTGGACTAAAGAAGAACTGAGACAGCTCGATCAGAAGACTAGCAAACTCATAACCATGAACAAAGCACTACACCCAAAGGACGACGTTGACCGACTCTATGTAAAAAGGAAAGACGGCGGGAGGGGACTGATCAGTATACAACACTGTGAATGACGCCAAAAAAGAAAGAACTATAAAAATACAAAATGCAAAACACCGAAAAAATAATCATAGCAACGAGAGACAATGAAAAAATCAATAAAACAGAAAAAAGAGAGACAAAGGATAAGACAAGAAAAGAAAAGTAGGAAGAAAAACAACTACACGGAAGATTCAGAAAGATAACAAGAGATGAAAATAGCGAAAACACTTGGATATGGATTTAAAAAGGACACATAAGCCGAGTGACTGAATCCCTAATAACTACAGCACAAGATAACTCGATAAGAACCAATCACATCAAAGCAAAGACCGATAAAACACAAGAAAACAGCAACTGCAAACTCTGTGGACAAAGAGACGAGACGATAAACTATATAAAAAGTGAATCCAGCAAACTGGCCCAAAAAGAATACAAGAACAGACCAAATGGAGATGGTAGTACACTGGGAATTATGCAAACAACTGCATCTCAGACGCACAGACAAGTGGTACAAACATAAACCGATAACAGTACTTGAAAACGAAAATAACAAAGTGCTATGTGACACGGGCATAAAAACTGATAAACCCATCCAAGCAAGAAGACCGGATTTCGTAATAATTAACAAGAAAGAAAAGTCATGTCAAATCGTTAACTTTGATGTTCCAGCTGACTAAAGGGTGAATATCAAAGAAACGGAGAAACGGAGCAAATAGACAGAGCTAGCCAGAGAACTGAAAGGGATATGGAAGATGAAGAAAATCAAAATAATACCTATAATAGAAGGATCACTAGGAATAATCCCGAAAAAAATTGAAAAAAGAATGAAAGAAATTGGAATCGAAGGAAGGACGGGAAAATACAACGATCAACAATAATAAAAACAGCTGAAATATTAAGAAAAACCCTTGAATGTGGAAACTAAAACATGAAACCAAGAACACTGAAACCGCATATCTATAAGTTCTCTAACCTAACCCTACCCCCATTGCCACAACACTGCCCCCCCAATAGCGAGACCAAATAACCAAGTGGAGCCAAGGAGGAAGGAAAGACCGATGAACTGACCAGATCTCAGCAGAATAAGTGCGTGAGAACTGGGACCTTGCAGAGGTTTATTGCCACTCAAATCCAGCAAAGACCAATAGCCGCCAATGGGAAATCAATGGCAAGCAGCTGTTGCGATAATGCACATTTATTTGCAAATGTTATCGAAATAGGTGGATAATACTGTAAACGTGCGGAGACTTGTTGTCACTAAGCTTTCAGGAAACACTGTTTTCAGGAAAAAGCTGTTTTCAGAAAAAAGCTGTTTTCAAAGAGCGATCTTTGATGACCTGTGTGAAAGCACTTAGCGATCTTTGATGACCTGTGTGAAAGCACTTAGAGAGTCAATAATAATAATAATAATAATAATAATAATAATAATGATAATGATAATAATAATAATAATAATAATAATAATAAGAAGAAGAATAATAATAGACTAGTAGGAGGAAGGGAAAGTTCAGACACCCAAACAGACGTCTGCGAAGGATGGGTTTGCATAGGTCAACGACAAATAATCAGCCGGACATTTGAAAGACAGCCGTCAAGACTTGTAAATGAAAATTTCGATTTTTTTTTTCATGGCATGGCCATCAAAAGTTATATTAGATTAAAAGTTCTTACTTTTTTATTTATATTTTTCATGTGCATATGCTAAAGGCGAATTAAAAATCATTATAGCTGTGATAATAATAATAATAATAATAATAATAATAATAATAATAATGATAATAATAATAATTTTTTATTGAAAATGCAATGCGAACATTGAAACTTGAACTGACAGCTGATGGACAGTACACAACTGTGATCAAAGAAGTATCTTCCTATGTGATTTTCTATCACAACTACTATTCATCACTGCTATGATGCCCCCTAATAACACATAGAGAAAGTGCGAATAATGATTCAATTTTACTAAAATACATTAAAAAATGAACCACCTAATGTACATGCACGACCTGAAACTGTTTACAAAAAAAAGAAATAGAGATGCTAATTAATACAACCAGAATCTTCAGCTAGAGTATCCGAATGCAAGTCGCATGAAAAAGTGCGCAAAGCTGATCATGAGAAGAGGAAAACTGGAAGTAACGAAAGAAAAACTGAGGCAACTTTACCAGAAAATCAAGAAACTCATGACGATGTAGATTGCGCTTCACCCAAAGAATGATACTGGCTGACTCTACGCGAAAAGGATACACGGAGGAAGATGACTGGTTTGTATAGAAAGCTGTATAAGTGACACGAAAAAAGAATGAGAAAAATAGATAAGGCAGAATACCGAAAGAATAATTATCGCAGCAAGGGACACTGAAAGAAGGAACAAGACAGCAAAAGAAAAGACAAGGGATGAGACGAGAAAAGAACATGGAAAGAGAAACAGTTACACATACGATTCATGAGGATGAAAAAGACGAAACTCATAAAAACAAACACTTGGACATGGCTACAAAAAGGAAATCGAAACAGGGAAACTGAATTCGTCATAATAGCCGCACAAGATAATGTTATCAGACTAAACCACATCAAAGCAATAATCGAAAAGATACAAGAAAACAGTCAATACAGACTCTGTAGACAAAGAGACGGCACAACAAACCACATAATGAGCGAATTAGCACAAAAAATATAAGAATAGACACGATCAAGTGGGGAAAGCGGTACACTTGGAATTATGCAGGCAACTGCATCTTGAAAACACTGACAAATGGTGTAAGCACAAATCGGCAGCAGTGCTTGAAAACAAAAGTCACAAAATACCATAGGACGTGGATATACAAACAGACAAATCTATCTAAGCAAGAAGACCAGATGTCATAATAGTTAACAAGAAAGAAAAGTCCTGCGAGATTGTAGATTTTATTGTATCAGCAAATCACAGAGTAAAAAAAATCAAGGAGACACAAAAAAGGAATATGGAAGATGAAGAAAGTCAAGGTGACACCAATAATAGTAGGCACATTAGGAACAATACCAAAATACATCGAAAAAAGAATTGGCGCGATCAGAATCAGAGTGGTGACCGAGACCATACAACGGATAATAATGAAAACGACTGAAATATTAAGGAAAACCCCATCAGCGGGAAATATGAACCGCGGGCGGTAGCCGGGCATACAAAAACTACTAAAGAAGTAAATCACAAAGAGACACCACTTGTAAACTGTGTAATTACATAATTGTAAGTTACCTCCCACTTTTTTCGCCACCATAAACTGGCTCCGCACCAAATAAGGATGGAAAGACCGATGAAAGTAAGCACTAACCAGACCTCCACTGGATGAGTACGAGGAGAACTGGAACCTTGGGGCGGCTTATTGCAACGCATATCCCAGTGAGGATAAAGGAAATATATTTGCAAAGGTTGTCAAAAGAGATGGAGAGTACTGGATATCTTGAGGGGGGATTGCTGTCACTCAGACCCCAAGGAACATAACAGGCCTTTTTCAAAATAACTGTTTAATGAAAACCTGTGTTAAAGTTCCTAGTGAGTAATAATAAGAATAATATAAACTGTGCCCTAAATCACCCAACACAAAAATACTTCAGTTAATGCCACACAAAATGAAGGTGAAAAAGGATAGAAAGATAAACGAGGGCGAGCACTAAACAAAAGTCTACTCGATTAGTGCGAAGGTTATTGGACTTTAGATCTGCAAGAAATCAATGATAAGCGTCTGTTGTGATAAGGCAAATTAATTCACAAAGTCTATTGAAAGAAATAAAGAGTACCATAAATTTGAGGACGCTTGCCATCCAAACTCCAGCGAACACCACCGGTTATTATTAGTGATTAATCTCTAATGATAGCCTACGTAAGAATGCCCAAATAATAACATTACTTATAATGATTACAAATTACAAGCCTTTGTACCCCCTCGACGTAAATACCCCCGACAAACTCGAGAAGCAGCAAAATACCCCCACTACACAGTAAGAGATCCTTAGATGTAAGAAGGCTTTCTACTCTAATAGTTTCTTCCCTAGACCTGCTAGATATTGAAACTCCCTTCCGGGTTCCTGTTTGACTGTACTGATATACAGAAGTTCAAGTGTGAACAGATGTCTTGTTTCTCAGCCCTCTACATATAATCCCTGCAACTCATGGCCCCGATATTAGACCCCTACATCAAAGTGTCACCGTACCTTGTCAGAGGTGAAAAATAGAATAAAAACATGGAAAGTGATTTAATGCAAAAAAAGAAAATCCCACATAGCCACCAACCATTGACCAACAATCTCTATGTTATAACAACAGTCTCGGATGGTGCAATACAAAATTGTGTGAATGGTCAACGAAGTTAGAAAGAACAAACAGAGATTCACTAGGGTTTTACGGAGGTGTTTTCTCAATAAAATATCAGATTAGACCAATGGGTATTTCAAGCGAAGGATCTATGTTGAATGAATGTTGCGATAACGCAAACTAATTCCGAGCCCCCTCGCCATACCTACATATCTAACTAGTTCTGCCTTTAGTAACTTATATTCGATATTTTGTCTGTGGATCAAACAGACCCGATACCATCTTCCTTGTATAAGAAGTCACCAATATAAATGATTATGCATATTTGTTCTAAGTTAGTGTAAGCCTCATGTTTATTATCAGTTTCCCTTGTTTATTTAACACTGTTTTCTGAATTATTTTTATTATTTCTACGATATTTAACTATTTTTATATCTTCCATAGTTTTAGTCCAATGCCAAATGGCTTGGCGACAGTCGACACGTTAGTCAACGACTACATTTTCGCTTTCATTGTTTAACTGTCAAACTCAAATCCGTTTAAACTGTGACGTCTTAACGTTGACGTCCTATTCGTTTCATTAATTGTTAATGATTTTAGATTTCTGGAATAATGGTTCGTTCAAATCCTAAGATAAAACAGGATACCGATTGATTAATCCTTTTGGACACATTCTGTTCTATGGATTCTCTCATGTGAGCAGCATGTAATTGTTCGAAGAGTGTCCATTGGATCACGTTTGTAAACCAGTTAATGGATTATAAGTCCTCATACCCAATTAGTTATAACCACCCACAAGAAGATTGACCATTTATTTTTCATAGTCCGCCACGAATGTTGTGTTTTAACAGGACAACTGACTTCAAATTTAAAGTACCAAGAATTTGAAATGAAAATGAATACATTGAAATGAACACAGCAAAAAATTAAATCGAAACAAATGAAATGAAACTGCACCTTTGATTTTTTAAATTCAGATCCAAATAACTTTTTTGCTAACCAATCAAATTCCACTTCTGAATTGGTATTTTTATTTGTTATATATGTAATATGTTATTAAAAATAAAATAACGCTACGATTTTTAAAGAATTACTTGGTCCTGCCAAGACAATATTATAATGGGATTTATTAACATAATCACAAAAATCTTAAATAAAGCAATGACAATAATTTAAATTTTAATTGAAGAATAGAAGTAAAATATACTTCTTTTCTGTATAAGGTTACAAATTTAAACATTAATAAAAAATAAACTTAGTGAAATTTATTTCTGACTATGCCGTGTATATACAGAGTATGTAATATAAAAAAGGTATTTACATAAAGCATTTTATTTAAAACCAATATTAGTTAATGTAAATATATCTCATTTAAATAACTTTCCCATATTGGGCTCGTAATAAGGAATAATTCATTTGAATATTAATAATTCCGGATACTTGACCCAGAATTCATTTAAAGATCAACTAGAGATTGTTTAACTTAAACACATGCTTTATTTTTAATTGTACGTTAATGGAATTTAAACATGATATGATGGAGACAATGGAGATTAGTTTTTGATGACTGAATGAAACAGTGCGCAATGTCAACTGGAGTTTGTGTTTCACAGACTTGATTATCACTGACCAGAAACTTTCAACTTTACATGGCTATGGTTATATCTTGATCCCAACCCAAATAGCTCATTTAAAAACTCGATTTGTTTACTTTACAGATATACTTTTACGAACATAGAAAACATCAATGTTGATATATTTTATGGATTTGTGATTTCTGGTCGTCAAACAAATGTAAAGAACAGTCGTAAAAGTCATAGGTTTGAAAGGAGACTGCAGTGTTAAGTGGATACAGGCATGCACGGACGACCAGCGAATGTCAAGTTCGGAAACTACCAGTGCCATAGCATTATTGCATAAAGTATCTGATAAATCGTGGAACCAATGCTAACAGCAGAATAAAATCGTCAAAACGTCGTACAATGTTCAGTTATACAGATGTAGTTTTATCGGTTAAATGGTTGTCGGTGCTTCACCAAATAAAGCTTATAATTTCCTTTCTTACTCGCCAACTAACCTTTACTCGATTGCATTCTAAGTAATAATGTGGAATATGAAAAGATGTTTTTTAGTTTCTCGCCCGGCGTCCGTCAAGTAAAAGTTTTGCCACAACAATACCCTTTTACTATTCAAACTTTAGGTTTTCATCCAAGCTACTTTAAACTCTCCGCCCAGGCAGTTTGCAAATAGTCTCATGAAAAAATCTAACTTAATTCTCACAAAAATAAATATATTTGATCCTTTACTTTGAAATCAAATTGCCTGAGTGGAAACTGACGCAAAAATCTTATCTATTACCTCATCATGAATAAATAAAAAAAAACTTTATTAATCTAAAATATATCTGCGTATGTTCCGTTTGTGTTTGAAGTGAAGTTGAAATGTTTTTTTAAAACTTTGTTGGCATTAATATTCAATGAAGATTTAGAGACTAAATCTTCTGATACTGATAATTTGAGATGATACTACTAGGAATATCAATATAAATGCTGATACATTATTAAATAAAAAGATAATTGATATCGAAAAAACCTTTAATAAAAACTTAGTGCAAACGTATATATTTATTAGTATATATTTTTAGTGTCACTGCTGAGTTTCAATATCGATTATCATTTAATAATACTCCACCGTAAAAGACTATGGAGCGTTTTCGTTTATCAGTATTTAAACTATATTAAAAATACATTTTTCAATTAGTATAATTTCTAGCAATGATCCTAACAGTTTGCATTAAACTAAATGGGACGAGAACCGGAAGCTGAACACAGCTGCTCAGATTTTGAATCTAACTTGTTCTTGCCATACCGATGCTGGAACCCCTCTTTATCCCTCTAACTCTCTCTCTCTCTCTCTTTCTCTCTCTCTCTCTATATATATATATGTATATATATATATGCATATAAAATATATATACATATATATATATATATATAGATAGATAGATAGATAATTATTTCCACAGCCAGATAACGTCGCATCTCACAAGAGCCAACAAGCCAACAAACCGGAAGTCCAAGACTCGAGTTTCGCCCTCATTTGGGTTCATCAGTTAGACACATCCAAACTGGGGATTTGAAACCCGAACTTCTTGCGTGCTAGGTGAGCACTTTAGCAACTGAGCAAACACACCACACACACACAAGGATGCCTATTAACCTACACAGATCAAGCAGACCACGACATAGATCCGACATTGAACAAGGGATGTGGTCATCCAACCAGCTATAACTCAAGCCGACGTCTCACAATAGGAACTTTACACGCGTAAGGACGATGCCATTACGACATGGTAACCTAGCGAGCAATCAGTAATAGAATTTTCCGAATTTCCGAATTTGAGAGAATGTATAATTATTTCTACAGCCAGATAAAGTCGCAGCTCACAAGCGCCAAGAAAGTTTACAAAGGGTATATATATATATATATATATATATATATATATATATATATATATATATATATATATTTATAATCTTATAGTGTTACGGCTTGATTCTAAAAGTACTTATAGCTTTAGTATTGCGTTATTGAGTTATTTGAATGGAGGGGAGCCTACAACTTGCTGCGATGGTTTCAAATGATATAAAATAAAAGCAAGGGAAGAATTGATTTCAAATATTTCTCACATGTTATATCTCCACTCTTTTAGAAATAGAGTACGATTATGATTATCACCAGTCTCAGATAACCCTTATACACTGTGAAATTTACTTTATGTATGAAAACCAAAGAGGGGCGACATAACATTAGAAATATTTTGAATCAAGTCTCCCCTTACCTTTTGTTCAGATCATTTGAAACCATCGCAGCAAGTTTTAAACTCCTTTCTATCAGGTCGAGATATTTTGGGGAAATATATAAGATATTTTTGTAATTCATATGCTATACTAGAAAAAAAAATGATTATGATTGAAACATTTTATGACTGTAAAAAAATAATCTCTAGATGATAGATGATCCTCTTAATGTGTGACCTTAAAAGAAAATGTCACATAAACTACTACACAATTCAGGTCATTATCATGCCAGCGAGCCTTCATTGTTAAATTCTGATTTATAGTCGCTGAGAGTTTGAATGTATAAAATATATAGCTATATTAATATATATATACATATATATATATATATATATATATATATATATATATATATATATATATATATATAACTACTTCATTTACTCACATAAAACTTATATACGAAAGTATAGATTTATGCGTAAACTTTAAGTATTTACTTCCAAAGTGCTCAATACGTAGGTAGAGCTAGTTAGTAATTTATAAAATATATATGGCGATTAAGCTACACTGAATATTCGGCGTTTCATCCACTCTAGGATTCCTCAGGCTTATGCGCATAAGCCTGAAGAATCCTAGAGTGGATGAAACGCCGAATATTCAGTGTAGCTTAATCGCCATATATATTTTATAAATTACTATATATATATATATATATATATATATATATATATATATATATATATATATATAAATGTTAAATTCACACTACGGAGAAACGTTGAAAATAAGCAATATTCAATAACGAGAATCAATAGAAGAAATCTGGAAAGTCGTGGTTTTGGAACTTGCAATAATGTCATTAACCTCAATCAAAGCTTGAATGTCTATATATTGACACCTTGCTAAGTGTATTTCAACGTAGTTAAATCACTTGATAAAGTATATAAATAAAATATAAAATATATAAAGTATATCTTGGCTGTAATAAAGAACAAAGTTATATGCAAATTTTCCCGGAGGAAGTAAATAGAAATATAACTCGAATTGAAGTAAAAAGGCAATTCAATATACATTAATCAAAAATATATTAGCAGTTTATATTTATTCGAATATATTCCTGGTTTGATCAAATTTACACTTAGAAAGAATCCAGTTAATGAACAGAATATTAATAAATTAGATATCATATAACGAGAGCTCTAAAATCGCGGCCATGTTAACGCTGCCATTGAATATAGCCAAAATAGCAGAATACATAATAAAATATATATGAGAAATATTAAGCTTATTTATTCCACTGTTCTCTATTACAATAATGAAAATAAGATTAGGTGAGAGATTACAAAATCATAAGAAAAATCAATTGCATGTAACTATACATATATATAACATCTACTAGCCTGGTAGACAAAGCGCGATTTTTTTGCCGCAGGCTTGGCACTATCTACTCTGTACATTTTTTCTAAGTCAGGTTACCTGTAAATAATAGGACGGTTTATGTGTTTGAATGTTGGACTCATGGGAAGTTTGCTATCAGGTTATTGGTAAGGTTTCTTATAATTGTTAAAGAAAAAGAAAAAATATATTACAGCCAAGATATACTTGATTTTATAAATTTTTATATTTTTATAGCAATGTTTAACAGTATATACATTCAAGCCTTGTTTTGTAGCATTAGATTTAACCATAAATCTTTGGCCCTATTCCACTACAAACCGGAAGCCATTTCTAAGAATCCAAATACAATTTTTTTTAGATATGTGTGCGTTCAATTTTCCCATATAGACCGGGGTGTCATCAGTAAATATACTCATCTCGAACGCAATTTTATCAAAGAGGCCATCAATTAAACTCTTTAATAAAGGTTCAATCGTCGGCCACTAAGGCATACTAGCATTAATGTGATAATTTTTCGATATTCGACCATCTGGAACGACTTTGATGTTTTTTTTGGAGGGGGGGGCAAGACTAATCTGATTATTTGATTATACTCGTCCTTTAATATAATTTGAATAATTAGTTTTCAGAAGAGCTTTATGCAAGAATTTGTCAAATGCTTTGCATCTAAAAATACCGCTCTAACTTTACCTGTGTATTCAGTGTATCCAGAGATATTCGCAGTATAACATGATTGCCTAAATCTATACCTTTGCTAAACGAGAAGTTTAGCATTTTCGAGGTTGCGGACTATCGCTAGATTAATTTATAATTCAAAGATTTTCTTATGGGGTGATAATTTTGTAGGTCAGGTCATTCACTCAATTTATTGAATAATAACAAGAAAAATTTCAAGGCACGCATTTAACTTAGTCCTAAAAATATATATTACTGCATAAATTAACAACTCAGTTACTTCATAGCTCTGTTACTTTGTTATCAATTAATAACACCATTTTGTTGGTTCACAACTCCAACCCTCTCTAATGTCATTTCTAAGTAATCGCCCACACTTAACTTTTCTCACTTGGCATATAAAACTGATTTAAGTAACATTAATTTAAATATATGTTTAATGCCATCCATAATTATAAGGCTATTTCTGATATAACTACCGTTCTTCTAAAAACTGTTTCTGTCTCTACATAAAAATGAACTCGTGCCACATCGTAACAACGTTTAGTTGCACATAAATGCAATTAAACTATTCACTTTACGTGTCACTTATCTTTGTTTTCTCATAGATAAAGCATTCTTCAATTATGGAAGCTATCATGGAATCTAAATTTGTATTATTTATTTTATTTATATATTCGAAGTTTGTTTCAACAAAGAGATCTTAAGCTTCAGATTACTTCCTCATAAAATAAACTTTGACATTTTTGTTTTGAATGAACGTCGACAAAGGAAATGTTTGTGCGTTAACACAAACTGATAAGCGATTATTTTGTTCCAAATATTCGACATTGCTTTTTCATTTTCTGTCCTCCGCTGATTGTAAGAGATCCGGAGATTCATCCTTTTATACTTTGTCTAGAACAAGTTGTTTTCTTTGTGATATTTCGTCGATCTTTGACCGGCATAATTCAATTTTCCTGCTCGTCAGGTGCGCGAAAAAATCGGTTTGGGCCACGAAGCCCACTATCTTAAACGATAGACGCAAAAAGTGTTTCTTAGCTTTCAAAGAATCGCCATCTTTATTTCTCGGAAAAGTGGCGCGAAAGTGTGGCGCCTGAAAAAAACTGAAAATGAGGCTCGAAATAGTTCGGCAAAACTTCACCTATTTTAACTTTGGAATTTCGTTCATGATTTTATTTTGTTCTTCATTCCTGCAACGGCTTCAGATTTTCTCCAAAAATTGCTCGCTTAGTGTTTTTGATTTTATCCAAACTCTAGTTCACTTAATTACTTGATTCTCAATTATTTCTTTTGGATTTCTTTTTGACTGTTATATTTACTTTTAACAAATCTCATTGCTCTAGATATATTAAGAAGCGGTACAGTTTTGTCTGTAGTCATAGTCCAGATTTTCTTACGTACACATATATGAGGTATAAACACAATACACTCATGCATGCATACATACCTGATTCATATAGAAATAAACAAATATAACATGCCTTCAATAAATTTCAAGACGTTTTTTGTACAGGCATTTAAAATTCTTGTAGACTCTTGAAAAGTCAGTACGTTATTGCTATACATCTTATGAGATGACTAACCAATTTTTATGATTTTAGGTTCATATAAACAACTACAGCAGGATTTGGAATACACTCTACTAAAGCCTGATCATCACAGCTGGTGAATTTCAAAAATGCAATCTGGACGTGGGAACATTTTAGAAGAACGATATACAATAAAATTCTGTTTTAAACTTGCAAAATACCACATAAACACATGGAGTGTTTCAGACTGCTTTTGTGCCATCTTGCACGAATCTAGCATCAGTTTTTGATTGGCATAAAACATTAAACGGAAGCAAGAAGCCTGGGAGAGATGTTGAGAGATGTGGGAGGAGTAAGAAAATCAGAACACCTGAGTTAATTTGCCAAATGAAGAATTTCATGGATAACGAACATCGTGTGTCTATAGAGAATAAGTGCATAGTTTGATGTCAGTGTTGGATCTGTACACATAATTATTCATGAGAAACTAAAGATGTAAACTATTCGCATGAGGTTTGTCCCAAAAGTGCTCAGTGAAAATCAGAAAAATACGTTGTCATGACATCAGGGAAGTAGTCGAGCTGATCAATTCAGATTCCGAAGTTCTTGGTGATGTGCGAGGAATGCTGGACCCACTGTTATGACTCAGAGACAAAGATACAGAGTTCCCAGTAAGAAGCATACTACCTCTCCCAAACCCAATGTCCAGACAGAGCAAATCCACCCAGAAACATATGATGACCATTTTTTCTTGACAACATGGGCATGACTTACACGCACTGGGTTCATCCTTAACAGACAGTCAACAAGTTGAGATTTTAAGGGAGTTCAGGAAGAGATTCAGTCGGAAGAGGACAGCACTCTTCACATCGGTCAGTAGTATTTCCACAAGGAAAATGCAATAGTCCATAACTCCATCCTTGTCACAGACTATTTGACCAACATTGGCATCAAGACAGTTCCTCACACTCCCTATAGTTCAGACCTTACTCTCTGTGACATTTAGTTATTTCTTTAGCTCAAGGAAAACCTTAGAGCCTGTCGTTATGAGACAATTGAGGAGATGACAGAGGCTGTGACGAGGATCACTGACACTCTCACACACGAGGACTTTCATAGGGCCTTCCAGAAGTTGGAATCGTAGAACAAGTGCATTGCGGCTGTAGGAGATTACTTCAGAGTGGACTATAGTATAACGTGTGTACTATCAATAAAAGTTCTCATCCGAAAAAAGTCTGGAAACTTACTTAAGCTACTTTGCATGCACGCACGCATATATACATTTATATATGCTTACATACATGTAGATATAAATACGTACTAATATAAAAATGGATAAGTACGCCATGTGTATTTGCATATACACATACACATATATATATAGTTATATATTTCATTAAATAGACTCATTAAAAATATTAATCAGAATAATACAGAATTGAAACTTACACCCACTACCACAAAAAACATTTCATCAAAACCAAATGCATTATAATTACAGAGTAAGTGAAAAAGTATGAAAAGTATGACATGGTATATATATATATATATATATATATATATATATATATATATATATATATATATATATATCACATATCTCTCGTTAGCTGTCGAGTTTCAATCAAATCTTTAGGTAGTTAGTAGTCTAGCCGCACTAAATTCAGTGAAACTATATATATATATAGCAGGCCGCCCTGCATTGCCCGGTCGTAAAATACGCTTAAATATGATATTTTGATTATGCATATTTCATATTTATTATTATATTATATTGAACCCAATATATAATTAATGATTTCAAATGTTAAAAAAATGACTCGTGCGCCACACACTGACAATCGAAACGAAAACGTTTGCGATTTACTTTTTCCTTTGACGTTACTTACTGTACTATAAAAACGTGTTTAGTAAAGTTTAAATTTAAAACATGAACCAATAGCTATTTCGTCACGCATGCATATTCGTAATGCCGTCGTTGGGCCTCCGCCTGGTAAATTTCATTTTTTTAAATTTCACATTTTTGTATTAGTTTTTCATGCTAAAACCGAAATATGAAATTTCACAAGGTTTTAAAAACCATATATTTTAAGTTACATGTCTTATGACCTAAGACTTACAGAGAAGTCGGTATGCAAAATCTTTTAAATAAAAATATATACGCATGCATAAACATATATATAGAAAGAGTTTTGTGTTTAGCGTTACGCTAGTATAAATAATGTAGAATATCTTCATGAATATACTTACGCGTAATAATTAACTAAAGATGATCATCTCATAAGAAGACCGAAAATATAATAAGGAATAATTAAAATGAATGTTTAAAAGAATGTACAATTACCTACATCTTTTGCAGACGAATGCAATTCAACAAGCCATATATTACAAAGTTGTATTTTCGTTTTGAATAAATCGAAGAAAGGGCTTTTTATATGAATATCAATACACATACCCACCAAATTAATAGGAGCAAATATTTGTATATTCATATATAAAGTAAATTAAATAAAAGATGAGGAATAAAAGTTATAAATAATTTTTTATATTGTAAGAAGAATTATATTCCTATATTTTCCTATTCTTTCATTTTCAATGTTATTAAGCCAGTTTTTAAATTTATATTTGCATTTTGTATGAATTGTACAATTTTACTTCTCGTGAGAAGCATTTCGTTTCGAAATGTCATAGATTAAAGAAATTTCTTTATTTCTTAATTTTCCTCTTTTACTTTTCCTTATTTTTCTGATGATAATAACGTTTTATATAACTTTCATCTTTCATTTAATACATTGGTTTGCTACTCTTAATAGTATGTAGCTTTACTTACCTTGATAAGTTTTGCTTCGTTAAGGATATATTGATCGCTAACATAATTTATATTATATATTCCGATATGACCTTAAGAGGGATATGTCGCTGTTTCAAGACTCTTTAGCTAAGGTTAAAAAATGTTTCTATCTAACATTTGAACCTAATTTGTGCTAATTACCGCTAACGGTTTTCTTATTACAGCTTTGACTTAAAAACTCGTAACTAAATTTTACCTATCTTGTCTTAACTAAAATTGTCTTGTAACATGTAAAACGGAAAGAAAAAAAAGTCACCTATGAAAACGAGACCTCCCAAATGAAAACCTTGAATAATAATCTAAACTCAAATGTAAATTAATATTAAGACGACTTCACAACTTGATAAAAGTTCACTATTAGAGTTTAATTATAAGGTGAAGCTCGAATGATTAAAAGTCGAGATAGATAACGCCAAAAACATCCACTCATTAATATGGGAGGGGAGATTATCTTCAAAAGCGTCCTGAATTGATAATTGAGCAGCGGACTTATACTAAGTAGATATTAATAAGCCCCTTGTAACCATTCCCTCTATTTTTTTAATGGAGATTAGATAATACAGTGGATATGTTATCGACAGCTCCAGTAACTCTCGCTTCTCCTTTTTTGTCCCTCAGTCCTCATTCAAATGAGTGATTTTTCTGACAAAGGGTGAAGAAAAAGCTGCTTTAAAGGTCCTAGTACCTGTTGAACAGTAGTCTGAGATGTCGGAAATTTTTCTGTCTCTATGTCTATCCTTGTGGCCATGTCACTAGAAAGGGTGCTGGAGGTTAACGGTTCGTCTGGGCTGACATTATCCGCCTGATAGTCAGGGACCCGAACCTTGGATTAACTACTAAGGAGGCTGTCCTATCAGCAGGCGCAAAGTACTGGGACTGCTGTATTGCCATTTGCTGAATGGATTCTGGACCATGCAGTAATCTCTGGTGGGACCTCTCGATGCCATACTAGTGGGTAATTGTTACGGCTTTACCTTATCATGTGCTACAAAAAATCCTGTCTTTTTCTCTCTTACTTTCCCTCTCTATCCTGCTCTAACCAAGTATGGCGACCTGTTCCACAAATCCCAAAACCTCAACATGAAATATATCCAGAAAAAAAAATCGAATAAACCTAGAACCCCATCTTCCAACGTAGACCCCTACTACCATGTCTCCTTCTCCAACATCAGGCGTCTACGTTCCAACCTTCCAGGGGTTGAAACCCAATTACAGGAGACGAAACCGAACATATTCTTTCTAAGCGAAACTGGAATAGGGCCGACCACTTCCCTAGATGAGTTCATAATTAACGGATACTCTTAACATCTAAATCTGACCCCCAAGATCACCATGGGCATGGAATATGTGCCTACATTAAAGATGATTTCCCATGTGGCAGGGATATCTCTAGAGAAGATCCTAATTTACCTATGTGCTTCCGGGTTGCACTTGCTTACACCATTGCATTTATATTTGCCCTCTATCGGCCCCATAACAGCGGAATTACTATCTTTAAGAGCATATCTGAGAAAATAGACCAAATCTTGTCTGCACACCCCTCGGCTAACATCCACATCTGTGGTGACTTCAACGTCCATAACGTGGAATGGCTGACCCACTCAAATAAGACAGACGATGAGGGGAGGTTCTGTCATGATTTTGCCATTGCTTATGACCTCACTCAGATTGTTCGCGAGCCCACCCGTGTGCCCGATACTACAGGTCAATATGTAAGCCTCCTAGACCTTTTTCTCTCAACTTCCGCTGAGCTATGTTCATGTTCCGTTCTTTCTCCTCTAGGATCCTCCGACCACTCCGTCGTATCAGTTAAGATAAAAATGAAATGTAATAAGTCCCCAGACGTACACCTTCACCTCCATCGTACTGTATATGGATAGTCCATTGCTGACTGGGATAGCTTCCGTACATTTATATGTGATCTACCTCTGCATTCCATGTTTAAAAATGATGTGTCCTCTATAGTATCAGACCTGACCGAATGGTTAATTGTAGGCATACACCGATTCATACCATCTAAAAATTTCGAACAAAAACCTACCAGCCAGCCAGCCATGGATCTCCCCAGAATGTGCTGCTGCTATCGCACACAGAAATCACTTTTTCCATAGCTACCAACGTAATAGATGCACTGAGACTAAAGCTGCTTTCAGGAACGCCAGAACCACTGTAAAAGTGTAATAAAAATGCAAGAGAGCTATATGCCTAGTCTGTTAAATCCAAAGTAGCTGATCAGCGGCTTGGTTCCCACCAGTTTTGGCAAATTACAAATAGGATCCTGAACAGAAGTGTGCGTTCTATCCCAACCATTATCAATGGCGCAGAGGTCATCTCGTCATCATCAGACAAGGCCAAACTATTTGCGAACAACTTTGCAGCTAATTCTCCCCTATGCGATGAAGACCATCAACTCCTCATATTTCCTCCTTTAAAACAGAACACGCTAGGTAACACACAAATATCTGTGCATGAGGTCGCCAAGCTTATCCAGTACCTTAATTCCAGCAAAGCAACTGGCCCTAACGGCATCCCAATCATAGTGTTAAAAAAGCTTCAACCAGAACTTGATCCCATATTTACGAAACTGTTTAAGCGTTGCCTAAAGGAGAAGTGCTTTCCAACACCCTGGAAAACCTCATCAGTATGCCCTGTATTTAAGAACTCAGGTGATAAGTCATCTCCCTCTCAGTACAGACCGATAAGTCTCCTGTGTGTCATGAGTAAGTTGCTGGAATCCATATTAAATAGAGAAATAGTCAACCACCTCAGCAGAAATAACCTTCTTAGTTACACGCAACATGGTTTCCCTTCTGCAAGATCTACCGCAGATGTGATAACGGTTATATCTCATAGGATTAGTGAATCTCTTGACAAAGGCTTCTTTTCTAGGACAATTGCTCTTGACATATCAAAGGCCTTCAACAAGGTATAGCATAAAGGCCTACTTCGCAAGATTTCCAGCTACGGTATAACTGGAAATGTTCTCTCTATCATTAAATCATTTCACTCTGATATGCTCATAAGAGTAGTGGTTGATGGACAAAACTCAGAGCCCTACGGTATTAATGCTGGATTCCCTCAAGGGTCCATCCTGGGCCAAACTCCTTTCCTGATCTACATCAATGATCTCCCAAAACACATACTTAAATCATTCGTTGACATCTATGCTGATGACACGACCATCTACGGCAACACATCGAAGGCTGTAAATTACAAAGCTCTCTCCGATTCTCTCTCCTCTGATCTCGAGCGCGTGGTTCAGTGGAGGAAGACTTGGCTGGTTACCTTTAATGCATCTAAAACCAAACTCCTATCTTTACATCATCAACGCTCTGATCCCGATCTGTCATCAATTGAAATGGATGGCTCTCGTCTAGGAAAAGCCCCATGTTTTGACAAGCTTCTGGGCTTGACCTTCACTCCTGACCTGAAATGGAACACGTGCATCAAGTCTGTTGCAAAGGTCGCTGGAAAGATGGTGGGATCCTTCTACCGCTCCAGAAAATATCTCACTACTGATGCAATTCTCTATCTATATAAAAGCCAAGAACGTCCAAGGATGGAATACTGCTGCCATATATGGGCAGGAGTTGCAAAAACAGCCTATCCTGCCTTGACAGAGTACAAAATAGAATTAGTGGGGGATGCCCTTTTCTCTTCCCTGCAACCTCTCTCCCACAGAAGAGACGTTGCAAGCCTATCCTTGTTTTATCGTTATTTCCATGGCAGGTGCTCGTCTGAACTCCAATCTCTGGTCCCCCATCGCCAATCTTTTACGAAAAACACTCGTCTAGCTGAATCCACTGTCAAAAAGTTTCCCCACTCTTTATCTACGCCTAAATCGAAACGTAGATTCCATGAACCAAGCTTCTTCATTAGAACTGCACGCCTGTGGAACTCTGTTCCGTCTGCCTGCTTCCAACCTGACTACAACCTGGATGTCTTTAAGTCCAACGTAAACAAATTCCTGATGAACCGCCCCCTTAAGTAGACACTTTATTAACTCTCCACACTAACGTACTGTACTTACAATAACCCTTATCCATGAGTGTCTTCCTGGCCTTAATAATGATGACCACCTTGTAAAAAATATATAAATATATATATATGTACATTTATATATATTTATATATATTTATATATATGTATATATATTCATAAAGAGATAGAGAGATAACTTTTAACAAATAAAGAGAAGACAAGAAATAAATGGAAAACAAGTGTCGCCATTTTTTCTTGGTTCTTTCATATCTCCAATCTTTTTTGAAAGGCCGTTTATGACAAAATCTGTTTCTTCCTCGTTTAAGCAAATTTGATTTGTAATAACGTCAAAATGTGCTCACATATTTTTAATCAGAGAAAGGTTCAAATCACAGCCAATTTTATTTAGCAAAAGAATGTTATTTAATCATTATTTAAATCTACATTTCACAGACCGTTGGTTTTATTCGATTTTTGAAATCTAATTGATTTTTTTCAAACGACAGAGACTTGTCCTTTTTTTTTGCATCTTACATCTGTTTCTTCTCGGCATTAATCCCTTGCTGTCAAAAACCATTTTATTCCAAATAAACGTTTTAATAACGAAATCATCACAAACGAAAATACAGAATAATTTATCTAGTTTACTATGCAAATTATCTTCGCATAATTTTCTCCAAATCCAGGAAATATAATCTTTGAATCCATATGTGGTACTATGTTAGATTAACTACTGCTGATAAACCTTGTGATATGCGGCATAATGAACTCTTTGTTCAAGTTATTTATCTGCCTCCCACGGCGGGTTGTATGACACGAAGGTCTGAAAGTGTGATTTGATGGACCTAGAGTCAGAATACTCTGATTTGTAAAAATGCCGAGACAGCCTCGTTAGAATTCTTCGGGAGGAGTGCCTTAGACTATTAGCAATAAAATTACCTCTTCCCAGAGGGAGAAAGTAAAGCGTGGAGATATTGACCTGCTAGAACTGCATCGGGTCAAAGTCATACCTGCGTCAACAGAGAACAAAGCAGCTAAACAATGCCTCCCACCCCCGAGCTGATTATTTTCGTTGTCCTTTTCAACACTTTTCCCGGCGAATTATATATATTGCTAGTCTTTCTCTGCTCGATTGTAATATTTTGAGTGGCTTGTCATGATTTTTATTGCAAGTTAAAAACAGGCAATAACACTCTTTTACTTTGTGAGTATTGACCTGATATGATCGGAAATTAATTAGAAATGTTTAAAAAAAAGAAAAGAAAGAAAAGAAAGTAATTGGATCGTTATTTCTTCCTTCTTTTAACAAAATATTCTCGCATCTTTAACGTGTTCTAAAACGAGTTTTATCTGTTTATTCTAAGTTCTAAAATTCCTAATGATGCTTACAAGAGCTTTAATACCAATTTTATACATTTAAATCGAATACGCGATCAAAAAAGCTCGCAATGAAGTATTTGCTGACTCCTGATGCGTTTTACAAAAACAACAACAACAGCACGCCTTGGTCAAGGATTTGACTTGCAAAAAAAAAAAACAAAAAAAAAATAACCCAAAAAACCCCAAAACAGGCAATAGAACTCTTTCACCTTCTAAGAATGGACCTGATATGTTTCGAAATTAATAAAAATATTTCAATTAAAAAGAAATAAAACAAAGAAATTGGGTCGTATTTTTTTCTTTTATTTAATAGACTATTTTTTCATTTTAAGTTTTTATTCTAAGTTTTTCGAAATAACATTTTTGACCCGTTTGTCATGCTTAAGATTGAAATAGCATTTCTTGACTGATCTGTCGTACATAAGTTGGAAATAAGATGACATGACATACTTAAGGTTTTAATAGCATTTCTTGATCGATTTATCGCACGTAAATTTAAAATATAATTTCCTGCCATGCTTAAGACGGAATCGCATTATTGAACCAATTTACCGTATATTTGCTGACAAGCGTGTCACAATTTACTTTTACTTTTTACAATTTACTTTTTACAATTTACTTTTACGGTCTGTCCCACTGAAATTTAAAATGAAATTTTAGCTTTTTATTGTTTTATCTTTCTTTCATTTGAAATTACATGCAAATCAGACGCATCTTGTTTTCTAACTGACAACGAAGCGGCATAAATTCCTTAATGTATTATCTAATTTTTTTATTAAATAATTAAAACTTAGGAAACATATAGTTTAGCAAACCATCTCATTAATTTAATCGAGTTTTTTTCATATAATTAATAAATCATGCAATTATTTATAAATAAATGGGAATCTGTTTGCGCTTTACAGATTGCATATATTAGAATATCAACTAAGAACATAACAGCATAGCATGATATATGACATGAATATTTAATGTCAGGAATGCAAAGTAGAAAATATGGACGACTCCCAAAAAGCATCAAATTGGTTTGATATTTAATATAATTTCCTAATATTAATCCTCTAAGATGACTTTTACTCAATCAAATAATTGAAATAATGTTATTCAAATATATATTTATATTATTTCTATCCTAATAATTATGTGGAACGAACTATTTTCAAAATCTTTTGGTACTTAAGAGTTAAGCATTTTAACTGAAAATATTTTAATATCAAAATAATTTTAATTGACAAAAATAATTATACAGAAATATATTGAGCTGAAAATAATTTTAAATTCAAAATATTTTTAATTCAAATATATCTTACATCGGCGTTGCCCGGTGGAAGATGGCACGAAGCCAGAACAGATTGCACGAAAAAATCCGCCCCCCAACCAGTGAAACTATAATTATATAGCGCATTGTTGTAGGCTGTGATGATATTGTTTAGCTTTAATTTCTGAAGTGGCAATTAAGGTCCCCATCAATAGAAAGCAATATTAAAAAGCACGTTTATTAACGTATGAGAGAATGTGCTTCTATACCACATAATGTGAGGAAAGAAATGTTTACGAAGAAATATTTCTGTTAATGTTTGCTTTAAAATCAATGATTAAGTAATATTTACGAAGTCATTAAAAAAAACAAAGCATTCATGTGCATTTGCAAGGAAAGCGAATGTGCGCGTGTAAAAGACAATGTATAGAATTAAAGCATATGAAATAGTAAATCATCAGATGTTTACCTCTGTGCCAATGTACTTGGATTGTCGTCGATGAAGCTGGCGACAAAATTGATCTCGTTAATCAAAAAGAAAAGAAATAGCCGAATTTTTTTCTGCGCGGTGATTGACACCCTCTTGATTAGTGTTCAAACTTTAAAAAATACAACATTCCCGTATTCAAAGAAATGCAAGCGGGCAGTTAATGGGATGTGTGCGTGAAAGAAGCAAACACGGACGGCGCTGTTGGGAAAATATGTGACAAATGTGATAATTCTCCCGGTTATTTTGTAGAAGGGAGGAGCAGTAAATAAAAAAGAGTAGTTATCATTCTACCACTTGTGAAAATGACGTGTGAATGAAATTTACTCTCCTAGAGACATAATAATTTGTGGTAACAAATAAAAGCGACTGATAGTAAGCGCAAAACTTACACCAGATAATTGCCAACAGTGGGGCCGTAAATATTTTTTGTAGCGTCTGCGTATTCGAGCTATAATGTATAGGTGAAAATCGTTATCATTTCATTAATATATTGAGATAAAATATTTGGACTAAAATATATTGTATTATTTAAATTTTCATACTATGGTTCTCATCTTGGGTGATATTCTCACAGGGTTTCGGCCGATATAACCTCCGACCTTTTTCAGGTTCCTCTTGATAATGGGTCTTATTAGTAAATGATGGAAAGAATTTTTTAGGTACCTCCAACGCGCGCCACAGTTTTACCCCCCTGTATGTAACACGATGTAACTGTAATTAATTTATTATTATCATCCTAACTTTTTTTACTATTTAAAGAAAGAAGCTTCAAATAAAATGCTAATATTTAAAAAAAAAAATTTACAGCTTACAAAAATAATGAAAATGCGAGACAAAAATCGTGTTTACATTATCGACGCATTAAAACAACGTTCCTATGTAGTAACGTGTTTTAAGCCGTTGACACACCTATGTTTTAAAAATATATAAAAAAAAATCAAATAATAGTCATATTTACTTGAAATTTTCGATATTTATTCATTATTAAATAAACTTACATATTAAAAGTAGGTTTCGTTAAATATATTAGAGGATTTTTAAGTGTTCTACCCCCCCTTATTTCATGTTACGAAAACTGAAAAAAATAAATGTAGGTCGATAAACATTTCAACATTTTTTAAAGCTGGAAAGATCAAATAAATAAAAAAATAAAGTAAAAGATGGTTACACACTTTTTAAAGACACTTTTAAACTTTTAAAGACACTTTTAAACTTTTAAAGTAAAATATAATTGAGAAATTTTTGAAAACTTTGAAGTGTTGAATATAATGATAAAATCATTTTTGTTTATTGCTTTTTTTTGTAAGTCCTATATTTCGCTAATACATAGCCTCATCAGGGTCGAAAGTCCGGTTCGTGAATTTCTTTTTCCTTTTCTTCATTTTGGCGTTATGGCGAAGAGACGAGAATTTACGTGTTAGTCTGGTGGTTTCAAGTGTGTAGTGCTCTAGTTTTAAGCGGGATGTAAAGTAAAAGATGGTTATCATCATATTCGACACTTCAAAGTTTTCAAAGAATTTCTCAATTAAATTTTACTTTAAAAAGCGTCTTCAAAAAGTGTGTAACAATCTATACGGTAATATAAGACCATACTAACATTTTTTTTTTATCTATGATTTGTTTGATGTAAAATGAAAATAATACACTTCAAATATTTTTTATTAATTATTAAACTCTATAATAACACATTTATTGTACATGCGGATATTATGCAGCCAAATATTTATATTAACTTTTTTATTTTGTTTAGATGAATATCGAAACCATTCTGTCAAGTTATGCATCGGTAAAACCTGAATTCCCAGTTTTAGTTGGACATATCATGAAACAATTTATTATTCGTTTTTAATACAGTTTAAATGAAAATGTTAAAGAAAAATGATTATAAATAAGTTATATTTTTTATATGACAGAATACATTTATTTATTGTATAGGGAAAAATATACGATTAATAATTACATAAATATTCAATTTCTTCTAAATTCAATTGTTTCTAAATCAATATAATATAAATATACATTTGAAAATCCGACAGTAAAATAACGTTACTTACAGATAAATTTATAGTGACTAATGCTCTTCCATAGAAATTAAAATAAACACACGAATTATGATGTCGTGTTTTTTGTTTAGAATGATGATGTAGTACAAAACAGTTTGGAGGTACCTAATGTTTTTGTTTTCTTTCCGATGAATATCCGTCGTTAGAATTTAAAAAATGTCGTATGTGTTTATGAAATGGAAACAGTATCGAGTCGTTTCCATATTCATATTAATTTGGGTTTGTTACCGATTTGGTATAATGTTTCTGAAATTTTGAAAGTTGGATTGATAATATGTAATAGGTTTCGTTAATATTTTACTCGATCAGGTTTCGTAAGTTTTGGATCTATTACTGTTTCCGAGATGAAAATTACGTAAGTAATATTATATTTGCTTAAAAATACATATGTAAAAAAAAATTAACGCTGTATTTTAACTGTAAATAGGCACCAAAAGTTAAAAAAAAAAGAAAAAAGAGTTCATGTAAGTCATACTTCTAGTCAGACATTATAATTTAAGAGCGAAATTCAAGTGAAGAAAAAAAAAGTTGGTCCACAAGGAATACAACTGAATTTGTCTGGAATCTCTAAGTCCCCGGCTAAGGAATCTACGAAATAGTACCTATTTATCATATTTTGAAGAAATATAAATTTATGTATATATCAAATTAAAATGTAGATCGTAAAAGACAAAGAAAGTTTTCCTAAATCCATCCCCCGCAAGAGCGTAGAAGGAATGACGGTACTTAAAAATTCAAATTCTTTTTTTAATGAAATTTGAATCATATTCATTAAATTAGCCACGGAAAACAATGGAAGTGTTTCTGAATTTCTACGTTTTCCTCAATATGCCAGATGAGCATAAATTGACACACGTAGATTGTAGATAAGTATATATATATATATATATATATATATATATATGTGTGTGTGTGTGTGTGTGTGTGTGTGTGTGCGTGTGTGTGTGCGCGTGCGTGTGTGTGTGTGTGTTTACGCGCCTGTGTATATATATATGCATGTTCTTATTTCTCCTTTTCTCTCCACCTCACTTTCATTTTGTCCATCTTTTTCTTTCGTACTTGTTATTCCTGGCCATATCTTAATAGTAAATAAGAATTATCTTATGGATCCTGTTTCATTCTACTTTTAGAAAAAATAGACAGATGGATTAGTCGATATGGAGAGAAAATTGTAATTGAGAGAAAAGGGGAGAGAGTAAAGGTCAAAATCCATATCTTATGCTCAAGGCTAATCCACAACAAGGAACCACTAAGGATTCTAAGGTCACAGCGCCGATAAATCGACCTTAAATAGAACCTGCTTGTTGTTGCAAACTTGGATTCTCGTGTAAATAACTGCATATTGTATACGTCCTATGATAAACACATTAATGGACGTGTACTCTACACTCATCTTTTTAAGCGTGTTCTTGTACTCAATGAGATACGTCGTCCGTCATCAGTTGTTCCTTCGATCAGTCACGCTTCAGTTTGAAATAGCATTTTCATCATTTAATGCTTGTATTTAATAAGGCATATTATATACTAGCAGGACTCGTGGAAAATCCAAGGAATAAAAACAAAACAAAAGTCAACAGATATGTTTTGATAAAGCTAATGTTGGTATGGATAGCGCAAGAACTAGTTTTTGTACAGAAAAAAGAAACGTAATAACACGCAGCAGATATACGTTTACTAATATTTCTATGAAAAGAAGGTCCGTTGTATTTTAAATACAAAACTGGCTCATATGAGATACATTAATAAGCACTAATAAATAATCAAAAACAATGTTGTGAAACATAGTTCAGTACAAATACGCAAAAACATTTTACATTAATTTATCAATATTTCTTGTTCATATTATGTAATTATATCAACAATAAAAACTAATAGTGTGAAATAAACACATCTTTGGTTAGGAATGTTTGCTAGCGATATATATAGCTCTGGCAGTGTGAATTAATTTTTATTGGGCTTAATCAATTGTGGAAATTTGGGAAAAACTTTATTGAACATATACATTAAAAATATATTATTTTATTATTAAACATACATAAATAGATGTAGGTATACATATATACGTATATATATATACATATATGTACATATGTATATATATAAATATATATACATATATATATACATATATGTATGTATATATATGCACACGTACATGTATGTATACACATATATATGCACATATACACATATGCACACAAACATATATATGCATCTATCTATATATATATTTATATATGTATATATAAACATGTATATGTATATATATATATATATTTCAAGGGAGTCACTACTTTTCAAACCCGAGGGCCACTCGAGGATAAGATTTAATGAATGCAAGTTGTAGTGTAGTAATTGATAATCGTATAAGTTGGCCAGAATTTGATTATTTAAGTGGACAGTTCAACTAACCTTGTTTTAATATAACTCGGAGGCTGCCATTCTATCGTCGGTTGGGCAGCAGGCAAGACTTACAGTGTTCTACAGACGGGCAGTTCTAGGAAATAATCTTTGATCTTGGGATCTGCGTTTAGGTTTAGGAAAAGATAGGAAGTTGGGAAATTGTTAAGAATGGTTTTAGTAAGTCGAGTGCTTTTGTGAAGTCTAGCAAATGGATTCGAACCCAGATGAACACTTGCCATGATTAGAAAGATAAAGCAGAAGTAAGCTCCCAACGTTCTTTCTGTGGGGAAAAAAATTTACAGTGATGAGAAAATTGCATCACCTACTAGATTTCGAAACCGGTTCTGAAGTGTATCAAGGCAGGATAGGGCACGCCGTGCAGTTCCTGCCCAGATGTGCCAATTTAGGACGTACTTAGCTCTTATATAGATGGAGAATTTCATCACAGTAAGTTACGGACAAAATCGGTAGAATGATCCAACCGTTTTTACAGCGATCTTGACAACATAATTGATATAGACGTTCAATTTCAGATCAGGAGTAAAAGTCAATCCCGGTATCATGTTTAAACAAAGTGCTTCCCTTAGATGGGAATAATTTATTTAATTTGGGGCCAGATTGAGGTTTAAGCGACTATGATAAAAAGAGAGAAGCTTGGTTTTAGCTGCATCAAGATTAAACGGACACCCTTTTTACCATTGCACCACGTGCTTAAGATCAGAAGGGAGAGCATCAGAAGAGAGTTGGGCTCTGAATGGAACCATGAGGGACGCCAGTGATAATACTATGAGCGTCTGATTTCTCCCTTCGTGACTACTCTTATAAGTCTATCCAACAGAGAAGATTTAATTATTGAGGGGATACTTACAGTTATTTCACACACACACACACACACACACACACACACACACACACACACACATATATATATATATATATATATATATATATTAGCACCCCGGCATACGGTGACCCTAGAATACGTTTTCAGGTTACGATATGAAATACGATGTTTTTCCGGTTCCTGGATACGGTATTTGCACCGTCTTACGGTGTTATTTATAATATTATTTGGTTAGATACATGTGTATTACATACTGTACTGTATTTTGTTACTATTTTCAATATTCGATCCTGGGGTTCTATAGTACATATATATTCATAGACATATAAACACACACACACACACACATATATATAGTAAGTTATGAAAATATATATATGGTTGTTAAGCTACACAGGATATTCCGTGTTTCATTCTCGTGAGAATTCGTCAGGCTTATGGCATATATATTTTCATAACTTACTACCTAGCTCTACCTACTGCTGAACAAATACTGAAAAACTTACGCATAAAATTATATATTCGTATATTAATTTATGTGATTAAATGAAGTAATTATATATATATATATATATATATATATATATATATATACGTACTGTATTCTGTTACTAATTTTCAATGCCCTGTTTCTACTCTACATATATATATATATATATATATATATATATATGGAAAGATTGATAGATAGATAGATTAATATATAGAAAAGTTGAAATCACTAGCTATAGTCTAATAAACATAAAGCCACATACATTTCACTAAAGCAGAATCAAGATAATTTTGTCAATTCATACGACCACAATAATTCGGTGTAAATAAGGTTTATTGGATAGAAAGGAAATGTTTTTCTATGTTTTTCAGTAAAAGCTTTTGTCTACTTTAATGAAAAATGCATTTAGAACTAATGAATTTTCTATGAAGTAAATTGGTACGTGCATAAAGAATGCGATATAGATAGAGAAAATAGTGAGAAAAACGGAAAAGAGTACACGCAGCGTGGAATGAACGAAAAAGGGAAATATGGCCCAAACGGACTAGGTAAGCATCCGCGTTTGCACGTGACTCAGATTCTAACACGAATCACTAACGCCGTACACGAAAAAACAAAACAAAAACACTGAAGTGTATCAGTGGTACTGTTTTTCAATATTATGTTATTTTAACAAGAAAATATTCAAACTAAAAACAATTGCATTCATTATAGGAATGGTGAAATCTATTATTTTACTGACTTTTCCCTGTTGACTTTTTCGTGTCTGGTCTTCTTGATTGAATGATTTTCCTGCATTTCGTTGGCATATTCCTTTTTTAATGTGTTTTTGCTTATCAAGATATTTTTAGCTTTTGTCTGTGCTATTTGTATGCGTTCAAAATGCAGTTGTTTGCACGATTGCCGATGATCATCATCATCATCATCATCATCATCATCATCATCATCATCATCATCATCGCTGTTATTCTCATCATTATCTACATCTTTCGTGATTGCATATTCTTCTCTCATGCTCCTCCTCCCTTTCTTCTTCACCCTTTCTCTCTCGTGTCGGACGTAGTAACCCGTATTCCCGGCCAGCATACACAGTAAAGGTCAAGTCACGATCCAAGTGGGATCCACAGAGTTTGGTCGATCATCGACCATTCTTTCACTAAAGGTCTTCGATTCATTTCCAATGCCGATAGAGAGAGAAAGAGAGACAAAGAGAGAGAAGAAGGAAGGGAGAGTAAGGGGAGGGTCGGTGCGAGAGAGACGATCTGATAAAGCGTTGACAAATCACGTCTGCATAACAACATAAGGAGCTCTTAGCTTTTCACTCTTCACGACGCACAAACAACCGCCAACAGAACAATAACAAGACGGCAAATACTACTACTATTGGTTTTTCTACTACTACTACTATTACTACTACTACTACTACTGTTTAAATGTCGGAAACTTGTATTATCATTATGATGTGTACAACCTTAGAAAAGCCAATAAAAGCGATTTCATCTAAATAAAAAATTTCTCTTTAAAAAAACGTTTTCTTTCAACTAAACTATTAATCTTGACGTTATTTCTAATCAAATAATTGATTTTACTTTATCATATATTTGTGTGTTGGAATCAGACGAACGGACGAGCTACGCGTGAACTCAAATAAGTTTTAAATGCAGGATGAGTATAGAAACCGCAGAATGAACACACACGACTCGCACACAAAGAATAAAAAAAACAACGACACAACATTGAAGCAGGAATATTTTACAGTAAACTATTTAACAACGATCGATATGAAATGATAAATATTAATTGAAGACGTGACGATGTAATAAAACTGTCAATTAAACAGTGTTCCTTTGAGTAAAGTGTTTCTTTTCAG